>NC_052616.1:24828011-25128011 GCF_016545825.1 Eucalyptus grandis
TCCAAGTGATGGGAAAAGGAAAGGCACGACCTCCCCGTCTCGTCTGGTTGTTGAGTGGCTTGTTGGTAAACCGCCTCAAGCACCCCGACCGTAGTGGGGTGGTGACGCGGGCACGAGTGGCTCCATGCATGGGCCAAATGACAAGCTTGCTCATGGTGGAAGTTTAAGGGGCCGTAGCTATTCTCAGGCCCCTCGTGCTAGACCCCAAGGGAAGCCTTCAAGCACTTCTAGCCCCCAAGCCAGGTCTTGGGCCAATGTGGCGAGACTAGCCGCGAAGGGGTACGAGTTGTCCTACATTCCCTCGGCTGTGGTTGGGGAGAGAGCTATGGTAAACTTGTCCGCCGAGGTGTTGTAGGCAACTGATCCGAAGTGGAATGAGTTCTTGGTGGGTTATTTTGTGGGGAAGCGGCTTCCCTTTCAGCTCATCGAAGATGTACTCAAGAGTACTTGGGGCCCAAAACTTGTAGATGTTTTGGCAGACGACCAAGGCTTCTATTTCTTTCATGTGCCGAACCCGGTATTCAGGATGAAGATAATAGAGGAGGGACCGCTAACCATTGCTAGGGCTCCTCTTATTTTGCAGCGATGTAAGCCTCTAATGGAGTTAAAGAAGAGCAAGCAAGCTTCTATCCCGATGTGAATAAGGCTCAAAAACCTTACTCTTGACCTTTGGTCTGCACCAACGATTAGTGCCATTGCTAGTTCCATTGGGAAGCCTCTACATGTTGATCAACGCACCAAAGGCAAGAGAATGATCTCCTATGCTAGAGTGTGTGTTGAAATCCAAGCTAGCCATCCAAGAGTCTCTACGGTGGAAGTCAATGTGGAAGGTGTAGCTAGATCCATAGATATGGAGTACGAATGCAAGCCCGTGGGATGCCTTAAGTGCGGGGTATTTGGCCACAATTGTGATGCCACCTCCAAGGCCTCTCGGCCCACTGCAGCCCAAAAGGGCAAAGCTGTTGTTCATGCTGCTTCAACTCTTGATGTGGCAATTGATTCCGTCCCGGAAGCTCCTGTGACTACCGAACAAGGTTGGAGGCAAGTTAAAAACAAGAAGAAGAAGTCTCACCTCGTTGTAGAGGGAAGTCCATCGGTACCGACTGTGTGTGATACACATAAGGCCCCTAAGGAAGCCCCTCCTACCTCAGGGCTGATTGGTGATGCTTCCTCTCCTCTAGATGAGATAGGCAACCCCTCGGATACGGATATCTCTGCTTTGGCTTGTTTAGCTGAGGGTGAGGGTGCAGCGAACATCTTAGCTTCTTCAAATGATGATTTTCTTTCCTCATGCCCCTCGCCAAAGGCTGCTTTGGAGGATATAAGGCTAGCTCTGATGCCAGACCCTCCTCCTTCGACCATGTAAGAAAAGCTGCTAGCTTTGGCACCGGACCCTTCTCCTACCGTGACAAGGCTAGCCTTGCCTTCCACTAGGAGTAAATCCTCCAAAAGGAGGTAAGTTCCTTTCTCATCTTGTAAATATGTAAATATGTAAATATGTACATAGGATGCTGGAATATCAGGGGGCTTGTCGCCTCTCTTAAGCAAGCGGAAGTGAGAAACCTCGTCTTGGCGAATCACTTATCCTTGGTGGGGGTTGTTGAGACTAAGGTTCCTCATAACTGGTTTGTTGACATCTCTAGTAATCTGCTTAGCAATTGGTGCTGGATAGTTAACCTGGAGTACTCATATAGGGGTAAAATTTGGGTTGGCTAGGATCCTTCAGTGGTTTCTTTTGAACCTTTATCCATCTCGGATAAGGTTGTTCATGGAAAGCTTCGGTGGGTGGAATATGGTTTGACATGTGTGGTTTCTATTGTTTATGCCGAGCACTTGCTCACCGCGTGCCATCGATTGGGGGGACCTAGTAACTAGAAGTTCCACTCTGCAGGAGGAACCTTGGCTGGTAATGGGCAACTTTAATGCTATTAGAGACCCCTCGGACAGACTGGGTGGTTTGGATCGGTGACTGCCAAGTTTCGATGAGTTTGGCTAGTGCCTGGACCAGGCGTAGGGGTAAGCGGTTCCAGGTTCCGGTTCGGTTCCGTTTGGAACCTAGAACCTACCCTCGGGTACATGTTCATCATTTTTTGGAATTTGGAACCTACCTGTCAGAACCGAGAACCCGGAACCTGCCATGTCACAAGTTCCAGGGTCGGTTCCAAGTTCCAATAGGTTTTTTTTTTTAAAAAAGATTTGAACTATAACGTACGCACATACTCTACGGTTAATTCCCAATAACCTAATTAAGACCCAGCAAATGATAAGAAAGCAACATATGGCAATTCCGACTAGCATAATTAAGAACCAGCAATTGACAAGAAAGCAATATCCCATCTAGAAGGAAGGGCCAATATCGTACAATAAATGACAAAATGAAACCTGACAATGCTCCTCAGACAATGCTTGGTTGGAACGAATAATTTGATGCAGATCAGTGTCCATAAGCTCATATGCAATAAAAACATCATTGAAAACCTCTCTGGTGGGTGGAATAATATCCCTAATTGCCACAACCTGCATTAACATAACAAGACCTCACATAAGCATACAAGAATCATAACCGAAAAGCAAGTTCTGTTAAAATTGCCATGCAATACCACTTCTGCATTGATTAAAGAGCTTATTTTGTATATGGCATAGCCACGCCATAAATAAATGTAGCTTCATTAAGGACCGCGTGCATGTGGATTCCCATCAATCATAATTCAAAACTTGTTCTTTATACCAACAAGAACCACTTCCATACCATTACAAATTGCATCCAGTCAGGATATAAACATCTATTCCATCACTAAGAATGATGAGTATCAGTGCCCTTCTATATCAGTATAATAGAAATTAAACTTCTGAAACCTTCAAAGAAGGGACGTTCAACTCTATAAGTAGCAAAGTGACAATAAGACATTCTATATCTTGATGAGTGATGACAATACTCTGACTGGTGTTTCAGTATGTTCTCTGTCTCATTAACAATTGATGCAGAGAAATGGTAACACAGAACAACAAGGAGACTAGATTATTTTAAGTAATCGATATCCCTTCTAGTGAAATAGAAGATTCAAAGCTCTACTATTTGCTGCACAAACTCTTAATTCGTTGTCCACAACAGGAAATGCTAATTCACATGTACTGCACATTTGTTAGACTTAGAACCGAGACGAAGAGCAACGTAAATGCACCATCGCATAATATCGATGGCACTACCGACACCCATAAACCAACCATCAAAGAAAACAAAACACTTCAAACAACCCAGAAAGCCATTCTCAATCACGTAATAGAAAAACTGTAACGCAAGGGATTCACTGACATTTTCATGGTCCATGTGCCAAAGGAGCTTGATCACACGGAGGGTCCTCTTCGCGTCAATCTTGTTATCGAAAGCATTAGCAATCTTCTTTATGGCCACATGCTCATTCGTCTCCGAATTCAAAGCCGAGCAGAAACCCAAAAAAAGAAGCACAACTCAATCTAAAACAAATAAAAAAGAAAACTTTATGCATCGCTTCTAATAAGGAGTTAAACAAAGCAAGTCCAAGAATCACCGAATCAGTCACTCACTCCCTATGCTGGTATTACCTCAAGATCGTACAAATGAAATTCACAGCATTTGATGTTATTACCCCAAAATCATACCCTTGGAGAGAAGGTCTAGAAATCCAATTTCATCGGGCGAGCTACGTCCGGCGCTAAGCAGTGAGTAGGGACGTCGGTCGCTGGTCTTCAGGGCAACGGCGTTAAGCGTCGCAATTGCTGGCGTTGGGTTGTTAGAGTAGAGGCGGAGACAGCAGCAGAGGCGTCGTGGGTCAGAATCGGAGACCTAGTGACCAGAGGCGGTGGGTCACGAGCGGAGACAGCAGAATCAGCATTGTCGGGGCTTCTGGCGCGAGCAGCGGCGGTGGGTCGCGAGTGGAGACAGCAGAATTGGCGTCGTTGGGGCTTTTGGTGTGAGTAGAGGCAGTGGGTCGTGAGCGAAGACAAGCTTAGCTCAAATCTGCCTGCGTTGGGTAGTCGGTGACGGGCGTCAAGGCAGAGCATGACAACGACGGGCAGAGGCAAAGCATTGTAGCGTCGGGCGTCGAGTGGCGAGGGTTCGCGCGAGCGACATCGGTGATTGGCATCCAACAACGTCCGACGGCAGTGGCCTTGAGGGCAAGCGGCGTCTAGTGAGACTTTGAAAATTTGAAAGTGAAAGGGTCGGGAATCTTGGGAGTCTTAGGGGAGGGAGGTTCCTTTTGGAACCCTAATCGGTTTCAAAACCGGTTTCGCGATTGGTTTCGATTTCGGTTCCGGTTCCGGTTCCGGTTCCCAGAAAAATGGAATCGCTAATCAGTCCTTTAAGAACTGGGAACCGAACCGAACCTCAGTTCTCTGGTTCCCGATTCTACCCGGGAACCGCGCTCACACCTAACCAGGTGGAGCTGGATGACTTAAGGTACGTGGGGTTCAGGTACACTTGGTCTACCTCATCAGGGTCTTTACACAAGACAAGGAAGATTGACAGAGTGCTGGTTAACACCTCTTGGAGTCACATCTTCTCTTATTCAAAGGCCTCTTTTCTATCACCTGGGATTTCTTATCACTGTCCTATGGTGGTTAAGGTCCAAAACCCGATTCATAGGAGAAGGCCTTTCAAGTTCTTTGATTTTTGGATACGTCACCGGACTTCAACTCACTTGTGAAGCAAGTTTGGGACGCTCCAAGCTCAGGGATGCTGATGTTTAGACTTGTAAGCAAACTTAAGGCCCTCAAAAGTCGTCTCAAGCAACTGAATAAAGATTCTTTTACTAACATCTTTGTCAAAGCTACCGAAGCAAGGAAGCGCTAAAGCAAACTCAAGTTCAACTTGCCCAGGATCCGACTAGTGCAATTCTAGCAGACTTGGAGAGAGTGCAAAGACGTTCATTAGTCGAGCTCTGGTCTTACGAAGAGTTCTTCTTTAGACAGAAGGCTAGAATAAGATGGTTAAAGGAAGGTGATCGGAACACGAAATTCTTTCACCATTATGTTAAAAAGAGACAGTTGAGGAATAGGATCCTCTCGGTGACGGATGCTTCAGGAGTCCAAATTAACGAGCCTTGGCTAGTTCAGCAACACTTTGTGGATTACTTCCACAACCTTCTTATGCCTCGACTAGAGTGGGAGTCCCCTACGGCCAATGACTTTAGGGAGGTTCTTTAGTCCTGTCTGAGTGATGACTAGATTATTATCCTTGATAGGCCCATTTTTGATAAAGAGGTTCGAGACACCCTTTTCTCCCTCACTCGGGGGAAGGCGCCTGGTCCGGATGGTTTCACGGTGGAGTTCTTCAAGGAGAATGATACGGTGGGACAGCCGGTTACAGAAGCGGTAAAGGACTTTTTTATTTCAAGGAGGATCCTCAAAGAAATTAATAACACAATTTTGGTGATGGTTCAAAGGTGCCCAATGCGACTACGGTTGATGATTATAGGCTCATCGCTTGTTGCAATATGATTTACAAGGTCATCACTAAAATGCTGGCGAATAAGGTTGCAGGTGTGCTTCAGGACTTGGTAAGCACTTCCTAGAATGCTTTTGTCAAGGGACGTCGTATTAGGGACAATATACTTTTGGCTCAGGAGCTGTTTGCGAGGTTTCATGTGGAGCCTTACACTCCTAAATGTGCTATCAAGGTTGACTTCAGGAAGGCTACGACACTGTGGATTGGCAGTTCCTCGAGAGTGACCTCCTTACCTTTCATTTTCCAGACCGATTGGTTCATCTCATCATGACGTGTGTGAAGACTCCTCGATTTTCCATTGTGCTTAATGGAGAGCTTCATGGTTTCTTTCCCAGTGGGAGAGGACTATGCCAAGGGGATCCTTTATCTCCTTATTTATTTATGCTAGTTATGGAGGTGCTTTCTAGAATTCTTTGAAGGTGCTCCAATCAATCTAACTTTAGATTCTATTGGAGGTGCAAGGCCACTAGACTCTCGCACCTTTTCTTTGCAGATGATGTGTTCATGTTTTGTGAAGGTCATTTGCCTTCTATTTTGCTTCTCAAAGAGGGACTGCAGCAGTTCTCTTCTTGGAGTGGCCTTATCCCAAATCAAAGGAAAAGTGAGGTATTCCTTTCTGGTGATTTTTTGCTATTACGAGAACATATCTTACAAAAACTTGGCTTTCAGGAGGGATACCTCCCAATTCGCTATTTGGGTGTGCCAATCATCACGTCGAGATTAGGAAAGGCAGATTGTGTGGCTCTCATTAGGCGCATCACCACTAGGGTTGAATCTTAGACTCATCGGTTCCTTTTTGATGCTAGACGTCTTCAATTGATAAGGTCAATCCTTCATGCCATTCAAGCCTACTGGGCTAGTGTCTCTATTCTGCCTGCAGACGTGATGGATAAGATTGAACGGATCCTGAGACGATTCCTATGGAAGGGACCCAAGCTGGGTAGAGGAGGTGCCAAAGTTTCCTGGGAGGATGCTTGCCTACCCAAGGTGGAAGGGGGTCTTGGTATCCGAAGTTTGCATGAGTGCAATAAGGCGGCTATGCTCAAACACATTTGGATTTTATTTTTAGATAAGGAAGCCCTTTGGTGTAGATGGATCCACTCCACCTTCTTAAAAAGAGGGAATTTTTGGGTGGCAAAGAAGCCCACCTGTTGCTCTTGGGCTTGGAAAAAACTCCTTCAACTAAGGACAGAATTTCGGCTACGCTTCCACTGGAGAATAGGTGATGGACGCTCCACGTTGCTCTGGTTTGATAATTAGCACCCCCAAGGGTCCCTTAAATCTCTTCTTCTCAGACTTTCTCATCTATAACTCTTGCTTATCTAGGCAGGCTAAGGTGGCGGATCTCTTCACCAATAACGGTCAGGCTATTAGACTGGTGATCGAAGCTTGGGATTTGCCGCTCCCCTCTTTGACAAACACTCGGGATCGTTTTTGCTGGTTGGAGGCTTCGTCGGGTAAGTTTTCGGTGGCCTCGGCTTGGGAGCTTATTAGGCAGAAAAAGAATCGAGTCGAGTGGGATGGCTTCATCTGGAACAATGCTATCCTTCCTCGATACCAATTCAACCTGTGGCTCATTACCCAGCGAAGGCTACCAACCCAGTCCCTTCTCATGTCCTATGGCAAGATTGAAGCTGCCTTCTGTCTGTTTTGTAATGAGGTGCCAGACTCGGTTAATCATTTATTTTTTGGATGCCATGTTACCTCAGGTGTTGCCTCATTTTGGGCGACTCGGTGTGGTCTTCCCTGTAGAAACAAGACTTGGGAGGACAATTTTACCTGGGCCTCGACCTTGCTTTCGGGTAAGAACTTTTATAGTTGTATTGGCCGATTCTCTTTTGGCGCTCTATGCCACATTGTGTGGAAGAATAGGAATGATATGCTCTTCACAGGGGTGCAAAGCTCTACATCCGGCATGAAGAAGCATCTTATGAAGGTAGTCCAAGAAAAGGCTTGCACCTTCAAGAATGTGAAGGATTGCCCAAAGAATAGGAGATTGCAACGATCCTAGGAGTTAAGACCCTTCTATTTTTGTCTAGGGTTGGTGCCGAGGGCGTTGCGTCTGGGCGTTGTTGCTTTACTCTGCCTGCTTTTGTACGGCTTCCTTCCACTATTTTGAGCCTGTTCATTAGAGTGTAAGTTTTTAAAGCCGGTTCTTTGTATTTTTTGACCTCCCCTTATAATACTTACCTTTTCACCCAAAAAAAAAAAAAACAGTTTAGGCCACATCTGCACTGGCCACTGAAGCCTTGGTGATCCGTTGTGTTCTGCTGTACTTGCTGGAGAAAGCAGATCCGATTTTGCTGCTAGATACGAATGTTGTGGGCTTGTTTTTCCGGGATTTGATAAATTTGTCGAGAGATAGAGATGAGACTCTGGTCTCTCGTGGGATTTTATGGGCAATGGACAATATCGTTCCCGACTTATGTCTGGTTTTTCCGGAAAGCTTTGTGCTTCTGATTTCTGAAGTTTGAGAGTTTAGATCATGCTAATGCACTTGTTCGGTGCTCGAGAGTGCAGTGGCTGGGGCAGAGATTTATGCGCACAACCATTTTTGTAGAAGCCTTTTACCTCAGCTTCATTTGTTTTCTGGAAAAGAAATGATCCAGTAAACCTCTTTTTTTTTTTTTTTTAATATCTATATATATAATTATCGTTTGTATTGCTTGGAATAATCATTCAATGAAAAATATTTTCATTATCGATAACAATTTATATTTAGATATTTTTGTGAATGATGAAACTATTTTTTCGTCATTCATTTTTATAAGCGATACTAGCAAACACTTTTTTTTTTTTTAGAAGATATTTTTCAATAAATCATTTTCCACAAAACAAATGGTGTCCTAGTCTAGCATCTTATAAGACAAGTCAATTGCATCTACCCTAGGAAATGATTATTTTAAAAATAGAAATATGTGAAACCGGCTTGTCTAACCTTTTCTGGATTAGAATCCACCCTTATTGTCCGAGTGATCTGAAAGGATGGTCAAATTTGAACACAACTAGAATGGTATGCTTGATATCTTCAAATTTTTCTTCATATCCTCAGTTTCAACACTTCATTTTCTTGTCAACCTAGAGCATATCAAGTTAGAATATCCAAACTACATTTTGAATTTCTTTACCATCAAATTCAAAGACGTGAGGATATCAGGTGCGTCACTCTTTCAAGACTTCACTTTTTGAGATTAGATATCAAAATTTTTATTCTTTTATCCATCGTCAATCATTCATCCGACCTATACATAAGGAATATGACCATCACGTTTGATTACCTAGTTATAAAATACTAAGATGCAATCAATTGATTTCAACCACCGAAAATTTTTGAGACCGCCGAAAATTTAAATAGTATGAACCCTATTTATCAAGAGCAAATAATCACTTTATTTATTTTTGCTTCCTCTCCTACCACAGACGCACAAACTCATGTCCATCAGTGGTCCTCGATCTTATAGACATACGCATTTGCCATTTACAATGGCGAGATGCTGCCCAGGAGGACAAATTTTAACGCAAACATCTCCTGGTCCTACCCGAACGTCCTCTGTTGGAACGCAGCCCCCTCGGCCATCTATAACGGCAGGACGAAACCCGTTAGGACAATCTTTTCTTGTTCCAGCATGTGAGACGACAAGACCTTCAAAGGAAGGAAAATGTGGAGAAACTCATTAGTGCAGTTCTATGCTCAGAAATGATAATGGAAATTGAAAGGCGAGAAGAAAGCTACTGGATGCAATCATCAATAGAACAACCGTTGCATTGAGCTTGGCTTGACCCTTCTCCATTTCCTAGTATATTGGCTTGGTTTGTATGAGGTATGATTAGGAGAGATATGTGTTTATGTATCCCATTGAAGGGCTTTTTTATATAGATGTATAAAAGTCAATGTTTTTGGAGATTGAATAAATGCCAGATTCAAAAAAATGACTACTTATTCATATTCTGCTCCTGATTTAGTTATTACTGTGTTCTTTCTTTGCTAAATTTATTTCCCAGATCTCCATTGAAAAGCACGTTTGCTTTACTAGGTAAGACATTAAGTACTTGCGATATACAATTGAATAATTTGAGATCTTCTTGTCATAATTTGAGCATTTCTTGGAGTTAATAGAATGATTTTACTTTTCTTTTTTTTTTAAATAAGAAACGAAGGCAAAGTTTAAGAGTTACACCATTACTCTCCTAAGAGAACTTAATCCTATCTAATCGACTATCAACAAAGGTAGCAATAAATGTCCTAACCAATGCTAGAGTGTCATTTACATCAAATGATTGAAATATCCAATTTGCTAACCAATATGTGCATGAGTTTCCTTCCATATAAGTATGTACGATTTTGACCTGTTAAAAATACTCTAACATTTTCCTAATCTGAGAGATGAGAATGTTAAAATTGAGAGAGGGAGTTGATTTCTAAAGAAGAGAAATAGCTGCTTGCGAGTCCACCTCCACAATAAGTTTGCGAATGCTCAACGAGATGGCCATTTTGAGACCCAAATATATGCCCAAAGTTATGCTTTGAGCAAAAAGCACACTCCCATGGTCTGTGCAAACTCAACAAGCCAATTGCCTA
Source organism: Eucalyptus grandis (assembly GCF_016545825.1). NCBI lineage: Eukaryota > Viridiplantae > Streptophyta > Magnoliopsida > Myrtales > Myrtaceae > Eucalyptus > Eucalyptus grandis. The sequence goes on from NC_052616.1 coordinate 24,838,076, forward strand.
ATTCATTTTGAAGAAGCCCACCTATTGAAGTTGGACTTGGGTTGCCTTTAGAGGCCTATTAGAATTGGGTTCAATCTAACTAGAAGGATGGACAGGCCAACCCACAAACATATCCTCAATTCTCCTCAATTCTCCTTATGAGAAGACAATTTGTTTTCTGTCATTTGAGCTGAAAGATATCCTTAACATATCCCAAAATCAGTGTTATAATATTTGAATATTAAATCATACATTCATCTAATAGTTTAAGCTTTTAGAATAATTAGTTATGGTCCCACCAAATTCTCATATGGCATCAAAGTTAAAAGATTCTGAGTTCGAATCTTTATAGGCCCATGTTGCCTCCCTAATTAAATTTTCAAATTTAGTACAACACAAAAGACTAGATTAAGTGTGAGGGGAAGTGTTAGAATATTTGGATATTAAATCATGTATTCATCTATTAGTTTAAACTTTTAGAATAGTTGGCTGTGGTCCTATCAAATTCTCACAATCAAGTCTATAAGTGTGCTAGGAAGAGAAAAATCCGTCTAAAATAATCTCTTATTTCTCCCGAAGCATAAATAAAGTAATAAATTAACAAGTTGTCATCACATTACCACCATTTAAAGGGTACATTTAACATCCATTTTAATTTTCCTAGTACGAAGTTTCGTTATGGTGCTTTGTGAGAGGAAAAAGAATTTTTCTATGACATGTCCAATGTCTAGAAAATAACAAACCCTAGATGAATAAATCATATTATTTTAACAAAGAAAAATAGGACACACACACTCTAGAAGAAATTAGATTGATGAGCATGCTGATATTTATGAATTAGGGTAATTTATAGAATTTTTTTCCTAGCTAATTATAACCATGTGGGTCTTCATCACATATTTATAACATCCAATTGCTAAAATAAATAAAGATTAAAGCTGATGTGCATCCAAATCCAAATCCAATTGCACTTAACATTAAAATTAAAAGCTGAATTAACAATCTTTTATCTAAATTATTGTTATCTTGTTGGTCTCCACGCGGAGCGCTAAGCAAGCGAATTATTGGATCTTGATCTTATTTTTGGGAAATAACCCCTTCTTTTTTTTGGTAAATTTTTGGGAAATAACCCTTTATCCGACAAGATGAGAAAAACGAATAGATTAATGATAATAGATTGGCTAACTATGCATGACTCTCACTTTGCATGGCTTAGAGAGTTAATGCTTCATCTCATCTGTTGGCTTATATAAGTAAGACTGAAATCTTACTTAGGACGTGAATAATAACTATTCTATTCTCAAGCCTTATTTTGGCATTCTATTTCTATTTCTTATTTTCTAAGTTAAAATACGCATTTGATAACAATATAAAATTTCTCCCTCCCAAGCGAGCAGTAGTGAGAGGCAGTTGGGAGGCGGATGGTGGTGGGGAGAGGAGGTGGACAGTGGATAATAGCCGACCGATGGGGGAGGTGAGTGGTGGTGAACAACGGGTGGGTGGGCAGCCCGCTAATAGTGAGGATAGGTGATGAGAATAATTTTTATTTCTTATATAAAATTCATACTTTTCATTTCTATTTCAAACCTATTTATGAGCTAAAAATTTATCATGGAAATAAAATAAATAAAATAGCGTTATCAAACGGATTTTTATTTTAAACCTGTTCCGGGGATAAAAAAAATTAAAGAATTAGAATTATTGTCATTCGTATCCATGTTGTACTTTAGCTGGTATGTCCATGATGGTGTGCGATTGGAACGCACCATTTCGTCTTGATGCGTTATGATGGAAAGACACTAATGGAGGGATACGAAGGGAGACGTATAAAAGCCTCCCAAACACAACCGTTGAAAAGGTTGGCAAAGCATACGATCAGAAAATCCTCTCATTTGTTCCATTTCCATCAAAGGGACAAGGCATTCCATTTCACTTTTACAAGAACAATTTGCATTTACGCCGTGAAAATCGGGTGCTTTCCTCATGATCGCATCCAGACCAATGTGGAGCAATTTTGCTCGTGATTCGTCCGCAATTCAACGTTCGTTCCAGGGTTAATTGCTGTTTGCGCATCGGATAAAGGTAAGTCGTCTTCCGCCGACTTGAATTCCAACATTGGTATCAGAGTCCGGCCATGATTTCTGTCTTGTTTTTCATTGAATTTTTTTGTTTACCTTTTGATATTGAGATCAAGAGTATGAAATCTACACTGTTTCGATGTCTAATGGTCGAAATTGCCATCTGAAAACTCGAAATCGAACCGAAGTGAAGAACGGTTTCGGGGTCATGTACACCGGTATGGTTTTGGCCATTTTTGAATAATTTTTTGGTCAAAATTAATTTTTGAATATACAGGGTGAAAAAGCTCGTCGAGATGAGTTTGACGATGGGTCGAGCGCCAACGGAGGACACCAGACGCACCTACACATGCAGCTAGAAGCCACTGCGCGTGAGCGCCATGCGCCTAACGCGCTGGGCACGCCAGCGACCGGCACGTGACGTCACACGCTGGCGTTGGCGAATTGACGCTTGAGCGTCACGCGTGCGTCGGCGAAGCTATGCTTGCTGAGTCACGGATGACGTCATCAAACGGTCGGTAACTACTTGGATGACATCATCAATGACGTCGCGCCGGCGAAGTTGGTCGGCCGGTGACCCGACCCGTGACCGACCTAACCCGAGGTAGACCCGACCCCGACCCGACTCGACCGTTGACCGGTCAACGGTTCGAACCGGTCAACCGATATGGCGATCAAACCGGTTGGACCAGTCGAACCAATCAGACCGGCCAGGAGCCATTTGGCTCGCTGGTGTGTGCGCCACACGCACCGCGCACTCAGGCGGCGTGTGTGTTGCGTGCAAGCTCCGATTGGAGTGTGGTCAGCGGCGTTTGGTTTGTATGAATGTTGTCTACACTGTGGTATAATTATTTTATACTTTTGAATCTTATAAATGTATGAAAATGAGTAGGAAACCTATGTACGAGTATTATGTACGAGTATTTTTTGGTTTTAACGCATAGTTTATTCATTTGTAGCTTGTATTTTCTTGTGGTTTAGGAAATACAGTAGCTAGCTTGTGTGCAAATGATGTCATATATGCTTTGTAGAGCTTGGTTCGATGATATCATGTATATAATTTAATATACTTGCAATTTTCTAGTTGCTAGAAATTTCGAACAATGGTAGGAAATCCATTACATATTGAATTGCGATTTTGATTAATAGTTAAAGCATGATTGTTGTTTGTACGTTGGTTCATATCATGCTATATTTTTGCGTTAATGGAAAAATATAGAAATTACATAAGGTCATGTAACTATTTTTCCTAGTGGGAGTTCGTAGGTTGGTAGAATTCGAGGGAGTTCTCACCTAGAACTTAAAATTTGCACAAATTAAACTAATTAATGATAATAGAACAATTGTACATAGAAGTTGATTGGGAACATAGTGAACTTTTGCTTTTGTGTCTCTTGTTGAATTATCATTAATTTAGTTTGTCTTTGCTGCAAATTGAATATGTGTGTTACTCTGATAAAGTGTGCTAGTATTGATTCTGCGTTTATTATGTCAATGTGTTATAGCAATTGATTATGGCTTCGGCATCCTCGACATCCAAGACCATTGTGGCTGACCTCAATAAGGGTGAGAAGCTTAATGGTGACAATTATGATATTTGACATCGAAAGGTACAGTACATCCTTGAGGAGCAAGAGGTTTTGGAAACCCTCAACCATACCATGGATGAACCTAAGCATGGAACTTCAACTCAACACAGGAGAGATCTAGAAGCTTATCAAGCTTGGAAAAAGAAAAATATCATTGCTCGCATCACGTTACTGAGCTGTATGCAAGATGATCTCATGTGTGAGTTTAAAAGTTATGATAAAGCTCAAACTATGTGGATTACCTTGAAAGATAAGTTTGGGAGTATATCTGCCACTAAGTTGAGGAGACTCACCAACAAGTTTGACACATTTCGAAAGTGGCCCAAATGTAACAATGAGGCAGTATCTTCGGGAGATGTCAAACATGATTCGTGAGCTAAAGTCAGCAAGTCACTCCCTTACTGATGAACAACAAGTTCAGGCTGTTATAAGGTCTCTTCCTGATAATTGGGAGCATATGAAAATCAATATGATGCATAATGAGAATATTGTCACTTTTGATGATATTGCGCGTCATTTGGAATTAGAGGATGAGCGTCTAGAGGCTGCGAGATCTTCTACCTATGCTTATGTTGCTGAATTGAGTTCGCGCAAAGCTTTGGGCTTCAAGTGCAAAAGGAATTCGCAATTCAACAACAAAGGGAAGAAAACTGAACAGGCACCTAAGAGAGCTAAGACCTTCTAACGCAAGAAGCGTGGTGGGAAGAAGGACAAGACCAAGATGGAGTGCTACAATTGTGGCAAGATGGGTCACTTTGCTCATGAATGCACTGAGTCGAAAAAGATACCCTATTACTCCATTACTTTGAGTAATACTTTTGTTTATAGTACTGTAATATTTGCTGAATCTCATTCAATGTAAACTGTAGACTCAAGAGCAACAAACCACATAGCTAGAGATTGAGAAGTATTTGTGGAGTATCGACGGATATAGTCTGGAAGAAGATAGATATATGTTGGGAATAACTTAAGAGTTGAAGTGAAGGGTATCGGCACATGTAAATTAATCTTAGGTGGTGGTCGAAACCTATTCTTGCATGATGTCCTTTATGCTCCAAATATTCGACGAAACTTGGTCTCTGTAGTTGTTCTTCTTAGCTTAGGTTATGTATTGAATTTCGATGGTGATTGTGTTGACATTTTGTATGGAACAGTTTATTATGGTTCGGGTCATATATCGAATGGTTTTATGGTGTTAGAAATTGACTATGATCAGTATAATGTTAATATTTATGGTTGTTTTTCTTTAATTGCATCTTCTAATAACGTTGAGATTGATGCGAGTACTTGGCATGCTAAATTAGGTCACATTGGATTGCAAAGAATGCAAAGATTAGCTAAAAAAAAGGCATTTTAGGGCCACTCACTAATGTTAGTCTATCAGTATGTGAACATTGTCTAGCGGGAAAAGCAATTGGAAAACCATTCGGTAAAGGGACTAGAGCTGAATTTCCATTGCATCTCATACATTTTGACATTTGTGGTCCTTTGAATGTGAGGGCGAGGCATGTAGCCTCATATTTCATCACTTTCATAAATGACTTCACATGTTTTAGTTATGTCTTTCTGATCTCCCATAAGTCAGAAGCACTAGACTGCTTTAGACGATATATAGCGATGGTAGAGAATCAGTTGAACAAAACAATAAAGGCATTGAGAACCAATCGTAGACGTGAGTATCTATCGGAGCAATTCAAGGCTCTTTGTGATGAAAAGGGAATTGTACGACAATTGACTATTCCTGGTACTCCACAACAAAATGGGGTAGCTGAGAGAAGGAAAGCCCTATTGAAAATGATTAGGTCTATGATGGCACAAACAAATTTACCTATCTCCTATTGGGGAGATGTGTTATTAACTGCTGCCTATATACTTAACCGAGTGCCCTCAAAATTGGTCACTTTCACCCCTTATAGATTATGGACTAGTAAGAAATCAAACTTGAGTAGTCTACATCCATGGGGATGTGCAGCTTATGTTCATGATTTTTCCCATAAATATAGCAAATTAGGTCTTAGAGAAAAAAAAAATGTATCTTTATAAGATATTCTAAACATTCCAAATGGTACGTGTCCATAGGTGAACAAGCTGATGGAAGTGTGACCGAAATGGAGTCATGAGATGTCACGTTCTTGGAGAACGATTTTTCTAGTAGAGGTGAGATTGATAATGACTTCCAATTATATGAGATGAAAGATCCTGATAACACATCCACTGATATTGTAGAGTGAAATGAAAATTTACCTCAACATGCAAGACCTATTACATCGCCTAACGAATTGAATTCAAGAGAAATTCAATTGCGTAAAAGTAATCGTAAAAGTATTCCTCGTTGTTGTTTTGAGATTGAAGGGGAAGCATTTATGATTGCTCAGAATGACGATGCCAAGTCCAAGATTGTTCAAGAGGCTCTCTCATCCTCTGATAAGGAAGAATGGAGAAAAGCTTTAGAAGACGAGATGGAGTCAATGAGGGCAAACCATGTTTGGGACTTGGTTGATCTACCACCCAATCATAAGGCCATTGGAAACAAATAGGTCATCAAGATTAAATAAAGAGCGGATGGACCCATTGAAAAGTATAAAGCTCGCCTTGTGGCGAAAGGTTATACTCAACAAGAGGGTATAGATTATGAGGAAACATTTTCACCAGTTGTAAGGTTTGCCTCAATACGCCTTATTCTAGCCATCGTTGCACATTTGGACCTTAAATTACATCAGATGGATGTAAAGACGGCATTTCTCAATGGAGAACTATATGAGGAAATTTATATGAAACAATCAATAGGTTTCATAACTAAATGTCAAGAGCGTAAAGTTTGCAAGTTTCATCGCTCAATATATGGCCTTAAGCAATCATCTATACAATGGTATCTTCGTTTTCATTGAGCCATAACCACTTTTGGTTTCATGATGATCGAGGAAGATCATTGTGTATATGTCAAGCGGTCCGAAAATAAATTTGTGATTTTATCACTTTATGTGGACGATATTTTATTGGTTGGAAATGACAATGTTTTGGTTATAACAATAAAAGAATGGTTGTCCTCTAATTTTGAAATGAAGGATATGATAGAAGCTACTTATATATTAGGAGTTAAGATCGAAAGAGACCGATCAAGGAAACTCCTTACTTTATCACAAGAGTCTTATATTATGAAGATTCTTGAGCGTTTCAATATGCAGCATTGTAATCCTATTGATATCCCTATCATACAAGGTGAATGCTTAAGTACTGAGATGTGTCCTAAAACTCTAGAAGAAATTAAAGTGATGGAAACTGTTCTTTACGCTAGTGCGGTCAGAAGTTTGATGTATGCTATGATGTGTACTCAACCCGACATATGTTATGCCGTGGGATTGGTGAGCTGATATCAATCAAATCTCGGTCAAGTACACTGGAAAGCAGTGAAGAGGATCCTGAGATACTTAAATGGCACCATGGACTATTGACTTTATTACCAAGGGAATGATTTACGCCTATTAGGCTATTCAAATATCGATTGGGGTGGAGACCTAGATGAGCATAAATCGACTTCTGGATATGCGTTCTTGTTTAATAGAGGTGCGATTTCTTGGAATAGCAAGAAACAGACATGCACGGCCTTATCTACGATGGAGGCAGAATTTATTGCATGTTCTACCTTAATGTAAGAAGCAGTATGGCTAAAACATTTCTTAGAAAATTTAGCCACTGTCACTGAGGTTTCAAAAGCGGTGATAGTTTATTGTGATAGTCAAGCAACCATTGCCTATGTGAAGGATCCCAAGTATCATGGAAGGACAAAGCACATTGACATAAAGAACAACTTCATAATAGATATAATAATGCAGAAAGAAGTGATCCTACAATATATTTCAACCAATAGAATGGTTGCTAATCCATTTACGAAGGCTATTCCTAGAGACATATTCTTGACCCACAAGATGTCACTAGGATTGCGTAGAATGTGATATGTGTTATTGTAAAGGATCATTGGTTTATGTATTTGTGGACAAATGTATTGTACTTGTTTGTTTATTAGTGATTTGATATTTTATCAATAAGTACAATTCCTTTATGAGACTAGCACTACACACATATATTATTGAAAAGTATGTGAGCAGGTAATGATTAACTCACTCACACGAGTAATCGCCTCAAGTGCTTTAGATAGCACGTTGAGATGAGACGTTATGTACAAATAATTGCTGAAGAGCAAGTTTGGTACATAAAATATGTCGCTTTGATTGGAGTCAAGATGAGGTCTGTGATTTGTTCATAATAAGATCGAACATGATAGTTTCACAATCATGTATGCTTGAAAGATGCCGGATGTGAGTACTTAATTGGGCTCTATAGAAAGCGAGCTAATATAGCACTCGGGCTAAACATGAGTACGAGAGAAGCACGTGACTATGTATAGGCTAAGATCCGTATAGTGGATATATTTGATAAATGACATACGCTCTTATAGAAAGAGTAATCCACTATAGCATGTAATTCATATTACATGTGCATTGTATGACCAATAAAGGAAGATGAGTAAAATTATCCATATTTACTCATCGTGTGAGCCCTTGAGGTAATTTGTAATTTACCTCAATTTTGTGCCTTGTGTTACTTCTAACTATGTTATCAAAGTGAAAGATTAATGTTGCTACTTTAGCATGTTATCGGCGATCATGAATAGATATGGCCTTATGGGACGTGTCTAGGAAAGCAGTTGTTCTAAAATGGAGAGAGACATGAGTGTGAAGGAAGACTATTGTTGTCTTACATCTATCACATGTATTTACTGGTCGACCAATTATATCGCCTTATGTGGTTGCGGATATAATTGTAAATACATGGTGTGTTTTTTAAGATAGTCAAGTATAGCCTTTAAGGGATAGGTATACTTGGATTGATGTAACAAAATATGTTTGGGGCACTGTGAGACATCAATTGTTCATTTCTTTTCGGGGTTGTAGCCATTATGTCATCCCTAACAGGTGCATAATTTGAGCTCCCAAGTGCAGGTGTACTCACTGGCCGCACGGCTTACTTGCTAGTATGAATTGCTCTATAAAGTTGATGAATGTTGAACGCCTTGCCTTATATTCTTGATAAAGCGCTATCAAGCCCATCATGTCCGAGTGGGAGATGTTGTACTTTAGCTAGTACTTCCATGATGGGGTGCAATTAGAACCCACCGTTTCATCTTGATGCGTTACGATGGAAAGACACTAATAGAGGGGTACAAAGGGAGACGTATAAAAGCCTCCTGAATACAACCGTTGAAAAGGTTGGCAGAGCATATGATCAGAAAATCCTCTCATTTGTTCGTTCCATTTCTATCAAAGGGACAAGGCGTTCCATTTCACTTTTACAAGAACAATTTGCATTTACGCCATGGAAATCGGGTGCTTTCCTCATGATCGCATCCAGATCAACATGGAGTAATTTCACTCGTAATTTGTCCGCAATTCAACGTTCGTTCCGGGATTAATTGATGTTTGCGCATCGGATAAAGGTAAGTCATCTTCCGCCGACTCGAATTCCAACAATATCCTTACCAGAGCCAAAGATCTTCCTCTGACTCGCAATCCTTTGTCTCCTTGCGTGTCCATGGGTCGTAAGAAGTTGCGGTGAAGAAATCAATAATAGGATAGTGCTGACAATTGATATGGTGCAATTTCCTTAATTTTTATTTTTTTTAAAGAAAAGATATGCCACAGGTACCATTTACCCACTCGGAAACCAGCGGTTTGGTTCTAAGACGAAATGGTGTTCGGTTTCTGATTCCAAAGAATTGGGAACTATCCTGCTGTCCGTTCCTGATTTCTGGATGGGAATTGATCACTCCTAGTTCAATACAATCCATAGTCTTTGTTTAAGAGAAGGCCAATCTGGAGTCAAATATCTAGGGCAAGAAATTTTCCTTTTTAAATAATCACTTCTTTGGCCCTTTCCAAGCCAATTTTGTGAGTTTGCTTTACGGTTATATTTTATTTAAAAAAATTGCCACCTCAAATAGCTTGAAGTCTTCGAGTATAGTCACTGGTCATGTCATGCATGCCGTTTTAAGAGAAAATCAGATGATATTTAAATATGGATTATAAATTTTGGTTATCCCGTGATTAAGATTCAAAATTTTCAGCCACCCTCCATGTGATATCTTTAATTTTCTTGATTTGAATTATGTGACCAATTGCTGTGAGTGCTACATAAAGAGTTTTATATCTATTAATGGAACAGTTTGTAAAATCCGATGAGACGTCACATCAATAGCATAAGGTATTGGAACTTTTCAACTTGCCTAATTTCTTTGCATGAACGCAAAACATGCCCATCCACGAGCATCAATCGAGTACAACAATCCTTCCACTCATTGATCAAGTATATCAATCATATCTATGTGGGACACTCAAAGTTTTCGCATCCCCTAGCGAACATGCTACCCCCACAACATAGCATTATATAAAAGCACTTTTGGTGCCTATCTTTTTAGACTAGATAGATTATATTTGGTTTATAATCAACTCTAGTGTAAGTGAAACATTATCTTATTGAAAATATTAATTACGGAAAAATAAAAATAGATAGCACCTTTAAAAATTGCAGATTTTGGGAATAATCCAAACTCATTGAGATGACAAGAGAGTGAAATTTGAATACTGTAGTAACTCGATATGCTAAGGAAGAATGTGTTTCAACAAGAATTAAGGATATGATTGTTGTACGAACATATTTTTATTTTTCTCCGAAAATAGGCTCTGACCCACCCAACATTTAAGAGTTAATTAAAAATCATTTAAAAGATAATACCCATCATAATACACCTTTTTTTTAATCATGCTTCGAATCAATATCAACTGTTTTATAAATGTTAGTCAATTCTGCCGGTGAGATTTGTACAACAACAACCGAACTATGAGATTTGTACCTTAACATTGAATTTTTACTTCGAGACAATGAATTGCAGTAAACAAGAGCGACAATGAACTGCACATAATCAACTCAAGAGTTACACATTTGAGAGAAAGCGCGGTTTGTCTCTGTTACGTTAACCTTAATGAATGAAGAATTGGTGATAGCTTCAAAGGAGTCCGTTACATCATCTTCTTCGACTAACTCTTGCTCGATGATTAGAAAATTTCTCGCCATAGAACAATTCCGCCGCAGTATGCGAATGTTTCAACCGCTGCAACCATTTTGCTTCATCAATTTCTAAATTCAGGTTTGCTAATCTTGTGGAAATTCAATCTTTCGAAGCTCCTCCTTCACCTTTGTAATGCCGCTGCTCCTTGTGATAATCCCTACTTTGGAAACGTGTATTTGGACTCTCCTCATTCTTGTCAGTGTTGATAGTTAATTTTGACGACCCATTTGATTATTCATTGCATAGAAAAATTAAGGATGGACCCTGTCCTCTATTATTAATTTTCGTCATAGATATGAGGAGCATGTTCATAATAGATTCGTCCATATAAATTGCATTCGAGCCGTCGCGGATGGCATTCGAATTGAGCTCACTAGTTGAGTGAATTTGAACTCAGGTTCTGAATTTTATTCAAACTTCTGAGACCAATCCGTCATAAGCCCGGCCCTCTTTAATGAAGTTAACAGATAGAATTATGATAAAACGGAAAAGAGAATTTCTATATATTTTTATGTTTATAATACTGATGATACACAAGCTTATTTGTAGACTGTTCTAGACAACTATTTAAAGTAATAAAATATTACAATATCAAATCAAATCAATTAAAATCAATAAGGAAAGATAAATATCTCTAACATTAATTGCGAATGGAGAAAGTGACGTTCTTAGCAAGCAGGAGAAATCAGAAGATAAGGAAAAAATAGAAGCTCTTTGATCTTCAAGAAAAGAGGAAAGCACATTAAGATATCCTCTTTGCTTGAACCGAAGCTTCGTGATCAGGAGGAGTTCATTTCTTGGCTGGAAAAGACAAGAACTTTGAGGGAATGAAGATTCTATGGGAGAAGGCTCGAAAAAAGATTTGGTGGAATTTCTTTTGGGGAAATAGGGCTGAAGGAAGAAAGGAAAAAAAAAAATCGGTGACATTTTGTGGAGAAGAGATCCGTTTCCTTCGAAAAGTCTTGATGGGTCAGGATTAAGGTCAAGAGCATCCTTTTCCCAATAATCACCATCACAATGCAAAATTCGCGGTAAAAACTTTATTTGAAACTAAATTGATAGGCTCTTATTTGAGACAACCAACTATTTTGGGACATTTTTCGAAAAATATGACCTCAATTAAGGCCTTTATTTAAAATTTTCTTTACCTTAATTGTTGAGTGATCGGAAAGGATGGTGAATAGAATCAGAAATGGAATTTTAATATCTTCGAATTTCCCTTTATATCTCAATTTCAATACTCCATTTTTCTTGTCAACCTAAAGCATACCCAGTTAGAGTATTTAAACTATGTTTTGAATTTCTTCGCCATCAAATTCAAAGACGTGAGGTGATATTGGTCGTGTCACTCTTTGGGGAATTCGTCTTTTAAGTTCAGATATCAAAATTCTTATTCTCTTATCCTGCCTCAATCGTTCGTCTATGCTATACATAAGGAATATGACCATTGCCTTTGATTACTTTCGATTAATCATTGGAGATTTTCGAGACCACAGAAAAAGTCACGTACATCAATGGTCCTAATCTGCAACACACACACACTCGTTATTTATCAAGGCAAGATGCTACCCAGGAGGACAAACTCCAATACAAGTGTCTCCCGGTCCTCTCCGAATAAGCGTGTGATCCCAGCCTCCTTCTGGTCCTACTCTTGTTTGAGCATGTGAGACGACAAGACCTTAAAGGAAGGAAAATGTGGAGGAACTCATTAGTGCAGTTGTACGTATAGAAATGATAATAGTAATAATGAGATGAAAAGAAACTTACTGGAAGCGATCACCAATAGAAAGACCAGTGCACTGAGTTTGACTTGACCCTTCTCCATTTTAAAGTGTATTTGGCTTGATTGATTGACTGGGTAAGATTGTGAAAGATATGTCTTGTGTGTCCCATTGAAGTGGGTTTATATAGATGTTTAAAGTTCAATATTTTTGTAATTTGAGTAAATGCAAGATTAAAAAAGGAAAAGGAATAGCAATTAGCTTGCTACATATTCCTATTCAGCTGCTAATATAATTATTGAGTATCTTTGCTTTACCAGGTAAGACAATAAGTAACCAAGGTATGCAATTAGAAAGGTCGAGATTTTCTTACCATAATTCGAGCATTTCTCAGAGGTAATGGGATGATTTACTTTTCTTTTTTGGTAACAAACAATTACTGTCCTAATAAAACTTAATCATATCCGATCTCCTACCAACAGATGAAGTAAATCTATTGGTGGCCTATCTATTGGTAGAGTGTTTTTGGAGTGAGTAAATCCAAGATTCCAAAAAAAAAATTGAATAGTAATCAACTTGCTATATATTCATATTCAGCTCTTGATACACTTACCGAGAATTTTTTCTTTGTTACCATTATTTCGTGGGTCTCCATTGAAATGCACGTTTGCTTTACTAGGTAGGACAATAAGTACTCATGGATATAATCGTATAATTTGAGAATTTCCTACCATAATTTGAGCTTCTTCTTTTTTTTTTGGAGTTAATGAGATAAGCTTACTTATTTTTCTTTGGCAAAAAATCAGAGCCAAGCCTAAGAGTTATACCATTAGTCTCCTAATAAAACTTAATCCTATATGATCTCCTATCAATAAAGGAAGTAAATCTCTTGATGTACTATCTAATGCTAGAGTGACATTTGCATTGTGAGGCCTCATCAATGGCTGGTGGAGGTTGGCAGCCTTAGATGAGGGCAACCATTCATCAAATTGGGGGCGCAAAAATAAATGATAAAAAGAGAAAAGGAAAAAAAGAAAAAATAAGGAAGGAAAAGATAAAAATAACATAAATTTTTTTAAAAATTAGAATACTATTAAAAGTTGTCTACATTAGTATCCACCATGTCATGTAGGACGACCACGATTGATGACTACATTAACAATTTTGATCAAAACTAGCTAGATGGACCTTGCCATTGCCTAGAGCTGGTGAGTTGATCCTCACCTAGCCACTATGAGGTCACCTTACTTGGCTGGGTGAGGTCGACCTCGCTGGCCCTTGTCTCCGGTTGGTCATCGGCCTTGTCAAGAGTCGGTGCCCGGTTAGAGGAGGAAGAAGAAAGGAGGGAAAAAAGAAAAGAAAAGAAATTAGAAAATCTCGAAAGCTATCAAAAAACTAAAAAAAAAAAAAAATATTCCCAAAAATATTTTAGGGCCATACTAAACAGTTTTTCTAAAAAAAAAAAAAACTCATCTAGGGAATAGAAACGAAAAAAAAAATTCTAAATAAAAATTATTTCAAAGAATAGAAATGTTACTAAATGCATTTTAACAATATCTTACTATTCTTGTGATGCTAACGTCCTTGCGATTGGATTGTCAAGGCCCACCGACAAAATTCTCTTCCCCTTGAATGATCCACAAGCCTCCTGTGGCCTTTTTGAAATATCCTTTGGTAAGAAACTTTCGTGTTTTGTTGAGGTTTCAACCGTGAATAAATGCATGGTTTATTTTCAACCAAAAAAATAAACATTAATTTGCCAACTTCTACGTTGTTTGTGATTAAAATTCGCTACTTGACATTGTGAGGCCAACTTCCGATGTGGGATTGGAGAGGTTTTTCCATCATATGATGAATTTGTGGAGAGATAGGGATGAGAATTTGGTATTTGGTGGGAGTTTATGGGCAATGGCTTACGTTTGGGTTTTCCAGGAAGATTTGTGCTTCCAATTTCTAAAGTTTTAGAGCTCAAATTATACTAATGCACTTAGCCGCTGCCTCGAGCGGCTAGGGCAAAGTTTCGTTATATGCACAATCATTTGAGAAAAGTTTTTTACTTGATGTCTTGTTTGTTTAGTGGAAAGTGATGATTAAGAAAATATTTTTCAACAAAATAATTACTTATATCACTTGGAATGATTAGTCAATGAAAAATATTTTCACTATCAATGACAATTTACTTATATCGCTTGGAAACTTAGTGACCTTTTGATTCTGAAACCTTACTTGAAATTGTTCATTAATATGATGGGTCTGTGCAAAAGAGATGTATAAATGATAGGCATTAATAATTCGTGTATATATGTTTGATGTATTCAGATCAATGGCTTCAGCCACAAAGAGCATAGTTGCCGAGCTGAACAAAGGTGAAAAGCTCAATGGTGACAACTATGAAATATGGCACATGAAAATCCAATATGTGCTGGAAGAGCAAGAGGTACCAAAAGCTCTTAATCTGACCATGGTAGAACCTGAAGAAGGAAACACTGCACAGCACAAGAGAGATAAGGAAGCATTTGCTGCATGGAAAAGAAAGAACTCTCTTGCTCGCATTACGTTCTTTGAGCAGCATGGAAAATGATGTCATGCGAGAGTTTAGGCGTTTTGACAATGCCAAGGAAATGTGGGAAGCATTGGCAGCTAGATTTGGTCATACTTCGGTGACCAGACTGAGACAGCTCACTATTAGATTTGACTCTTATAAGAAGCCTCATGGTCAGACCATGAAGCAACATCTTAGAAAGATGTCAAACATGATTAATGAGCTGAAAGATGCTGGCCATGTCCTCACTGATGAGCAGCAAGTGCAAGCAGTGATTTGTTCCTTGCCTCAAAGTTGGGAGCATATGAAGGTGCACCCGACCCATAATGAAAATATCAAAACCTTTGAGGATGCAGCGTGCCATCTTGAACTGGAAGAGGACTGCCTCTTGGCGGCTAAGCCGGATGCTGAACTCTATCATGCTAGTTCTAGCTCACATGGAGCTTCGAGCTCCAAGCTCAAACGCCCTAACCTTGGTTTGATAAAGGGAAAGGCAAGGAAGCAGGTCCTTCGGGAAGAAACCCAAGTTTAACCAACATGAAAGAGGAAAGCGTCCTCGTATGAAGAAGCTTACAAGGGTGAAATGCTACAACTGTGACAAGAAGGGTCACTATGCTCGCGACTGTCGTGAGCTAAAGAAGGTATACACCCCTTGCACTTTTCAGAACTTTGCTTTTGTGTCGAGTTATGTATTCTTGACTGAGTCTAATCCTTTGTGGACTGTAGATTCAGGAGCGACAGACCATGTAGCGAAGGATAGAGAATCTTTTGTGAAATTTCGACGAGTACCAACTAAAACTAAGTGGATCTATGTGGGAAACAACTCCAGAGCTAAAGTAAAAGGAATTGGCACATACCAAATGAATATGCGTGGTGGACGCACTTTGTTCCTACATGATGTATTGTATGCCCCGGAGATTCATCGGAATTTAGTGTTTGTTTTAGTGTTGGTTAAACTAAGTTTTAATATGAACTTCTATAATAGAGGTGTGAATTTGTTTTTGGATACAAATTACTATGGTTGTGGTTATTTTCTGGATGGTTTCATTGTATTAGATATTAACTATGTTAATGCAAATGTTTGTTATTCCCTTCTCACATCTCATAATACATATGATAATGATGTAAATGTGTGGCATGCTAGACTTGGTCACATTGGCCAACAATGTATGAATAGACTAGCCAAAGAGGGCTTGTTGGGCAACATTGAAAAAGTCGATTTGCCCATATGTAAGCATTGCCTAGAAGGGAAAACGACAATGAAACCATTTGGAAAAGGTAAAAGAGCTGAATTTCCTCTGCATTTAATCCATTATGATGTTTGTGGTCTAATGAATGTGAGAGGAAGGCATGGGGCTGTTTATTTCATCACTTTTATAGATGATTATACTCGATTCGGATGTCTATTTGATTTCTCATAAATCTGAAGCAATAAGTTGTTTCAAAAAGTTTATGAACCTGGTAGAAAATCAATTAGACAAGAAAATAAAAACATTGAGATCCGATCGAGGTCAAGAATATTTATCTAATGAGTTCAGAAAATTATGTGATGAAAAAGGAATAGAAAGACAATTGTCTATTCTGTATACTCCTCAACAAAATGGTGTTGCGAGAGAGAAGAAACAGAACCCTCTTGGAAATGGTTAGGTCCATGATGGCGCATGCTAACTTACCTATTACTTTTGGAGTAATGCATTGTTTGCTGCCTATATACTTAACCGGGTGCCTTCCAAATCAGTTACTTCCACTCCATATGAGTTATGGACAGGTAGAAAACCGGACTTAAGTTTTCTTAAGCCATGGGATTGTGCTGCCTATACACATGAGTCCTCTCACAAGTTTGAGAAATTGGGTCCCAGAGGAAAGAAGAGTATTTTCATAAGATACTCGGAACACTTGAAAGGGTATGTGTTCATAGGTGAGCAGGAAAGTGTGAGTATAACTAAATTTGAATCACGGGATGACACATTCTTAGAAGATGAATTTCCTAAGAAGGGCAAAATAGGGGAAGATCACTCCCTATTTGAAACCTTGGATCAAGATAATGATATTAGTGGAGTTCGTCCAAGTGGGAGTAATATGAGAAGTGATGAATTGAATTCAAATCATTCTCAATTACAACCACATAATGAGACGACATCATCATTATCTAATCCAAGTGGGAGCATAATGGGGAATGATGTGCAAAGTGTACAATCTCCCATACGGCGAACAAGTCGCCAAAGTATTCCCCATCGACGTTTTGACATTGAAGGGGAAACTTTTATGATTGCTCCGCAAGATGAGGATGAGCCAAGAAATATTAATGAGGCTCTGAATTGCCCTAATAAGGAAAAATTGATTCATGCAATGGAAGAGGAAATGGAGTCAATGAAATCAAACCAAGTTTGAGAACTGGTTGATCTTCTAAACAGACGCAGAGCTATTGGGAACAAGTGGGTTCTCAAAATAAAGCGAAAGGCTGATGGCTCGATAGAAAGGCATAAGGCTCGCCTTGTGGGGAAGGGGTATAATCAACAGGAATGAATTGATTATGAAGATACATTTTCTCCTGTAGTAAGATTTACCTCAATTCGCATTATTCTGGCAATAGTGGCTAGTATAGATCTTGAGTTACATCAGATGGATGTAAAGACTGCTTTCCTCAATGGAGAATTAGAGGAAGAAATATATATGGAACAACCTACTGGTTTCATAGTGAAAGGCCAAGAAGAAAAGGTATGTCGACTTTTGAGATCGATATATGGCCTCAAGCAGTCATCGAGACAATGGTATATACGTTTTCATAATGCCGTAATGGCATATGATTTTACAATGATTGATGAGGATCATTGTGTATATATCAAAAGATCCAAGGATCAATTTGTGATCATATCATTATATGTTGATGATATACTGATTGTCGGAAGCAATACGGAGTTTGTTAATACTGTCAAAAGTTGGTTGTCTTCCAACTTTGAGATGAAAGATATGGGTGAGGCTGCATACATTCTTGGAGTTAAGATTTCAAGGGATCGTTCGAAGAGATCATTGTCTCTTTCGCAAGAAACATATATAAATAAAATTCTTGAACGATTTCGTATGCAAGATTGTAAACCCATAGACACTCCTATTGCAAAAGGTGAAGGATTGAGCCATAGACTATGTCCAAGGACTCCACAAGAGAAGGAACAAATGAAACATGTTCCTTATGCTAGTGCTGTTGGGAGCTTGATGTACGCTATGATGTGTACAAGACCCGACATATGTTTTGCAGTTGGAATGGTGAGTAGATACCAATCCAATCTAGATCCAACACATTGGAAAGTCGTTAAGAGAATATTGAGGTATCTGAAGGGAACTGCTGATTACAAGTCGAATTACCAAGGAAAGGATCTGCGACTTGAAGGCTATTCAGATGCTGATTGGGGAGGAGATTTAGATGAAAGAAAATCTACCTCAGGATTTGCTTTCTTACTGAACAATGGTGCCATATCATGGAGTAGTAAGAAGCAAACCTGTATAGCCTTATCCACGATGGAAGCTGAGTTCGTGGCATTATCAGTAACAGTACAAGAAAAAGTTTGGCTTAAGAGATTTTTAAATCATTTAGGTGTTATTGAGAAAGCTGCAAATCCATTATTGGTTAACTGTGATAGCCAAGCAGCTATAGCGTACACTAAAGATCCAAAATATCATGGCAAGACCAAACATATAGATACCAAGTATAACTTTGTCGAAGATATGGTTGCACGAAAGGATGTGAACTTACAATACATATCTACGCATAGAATGGTAGCAGATCCTATGACAAAGCCAATACCTAGAGATGTGTTTTGTGGTCATGTAAAATCTCTAGGATTGCGTAGAGTCTAATGTACTGGATTGTAATTTCCATGATTTGTTCACATTTATGAACTTGTGTTTTTTCATTGTTAATGTCTATGAATCTTTGTTTGATCATTATGCATCTTAATGCTCAGTGCATTACTTTAAGTTGAGAAAGTATGTCAGACAGATATAAGATTAGCCCACTCACACGGGTAATCACCTATATTTACTGTGTGATAAATAGAGATGAGACTGTTTTTAAGCTTATTATCTAGGTGATAATCGAGAGCTCAAGCTTAAAATACATATGTCACCTTAACTGAGTGTTAAGATGATGACATAATACTTACTATGTCCGAAAGTAAAATAACTAACATATATTACTTTATCTGTCCATGATGCCAGATGTAAGTTCTGATGAATTTTGTGAATGAGTAGATACGTGAACTCAAGTTAGACATTGGGTATATCTGAACTATCATCTGTACTGTATTGAAGGTGTAGACATACGCTCCATGGGAAAGGAGTTAATACCGTAATACGTATTTCATACTACGTATGCATGAAACGACCAATAAGAGTGGCAAAAGTTTTTATCTCAACTTTTATGTCGTGTGAGACTCTTGAGGAAAAGAGTTCCTCAATTTTAGTGCCCTCACGACTTTTACTTATTCTCAAGGTTTTTATTTAGTGTTTGATATCTTAGGATGTTGCCAATGGTCATGAGTTGATTTGATCTAATGGGACATTTCTAGAAAAGCAAGCTAAACTGAAATTGAGAGTTTGAAGGAAATAGGAAGATCGAATATGGAGAATCACATTCTAAGTTTTGTGTTCACTAGTCGACCAATTATAATTGTCTTTGGGATAATCATAATTATGAATACAATATACATATATATATATATATATATCATTGTTTAAAAGAGATCAAGAGAGATATAAATGTGATCGATCGATTTAGGGTACTGCATACTAAATCTACTCAAAGTGTGATGCCCATTATGAGCTACTATATATTTCTAACAAATATATAGCAACGAGCTCTCAAAGTATGCTGGTTGCACGGATTATTCACCGGTATGAATGTTGAAGAGAAGTAAAGAGAATCCTGTTTGGCCCACCATGTGCAAATGGGAGATGATGGTTTTTAATGATGGGCTTAAGGCCCGTCCGCCCATGTTGGGCCTAAAAGCCCGGCCCACAGGATTAGGGCCCATGGATGAAGGGATACGATGAAGGGGTACGTTTCTATTTTGAAGGGGACATATATAAGGGAGGAGAGAGAGGAAGAACGCACCTTTTGGCATTTTTAACGTACGTACGTCCCTCTCCCTCTCTCTCTCTCCAAAAAGGAAAAACAGTAAGCACAAGGTAATGTTTTTCTTCCCTTCAAGGCGAATTGGTGTCATCCGATCGAACAGGGCCAAATTCTCTTCCTCATATCGGCGTCAGTATTTAATCTGTGGCTAACAAGGTACGCTCGAATCCGTGGTGTGCTTTACGATCGGTGATACGTGATTTTCCCGGGCTTGTCTTCCGCATTCATTTTAGGGGTTCGATTTAGTGTCGAATCCATTTTTGGGATCCATTAATCCCAACATATCCAAACTAGGTTTTAAATCCCTTTGCCGTTAAATTCTGAGATGTGAGGATATTGGATGTGTCGTTCTTTCGGGATTTCGCCGTCTTTTGATATATATATATATATATATATATATATATATATATATCTTTTATTCTCTTGTCCATCATTAATTGTTAGTCCAACCTATACATAAGGAATACAACCAACACTTCTGATTATCTAGTTATAAAATTCTAAGACGCAATTGATTGATTTCAACTGTTGGAATTTTTTTAGAACGCTGAAAAGTCAAATACTCAGAACCCAATTTATCAAAAGCAAAAAATCCCCTTTTCTATTTATGCTTCCTCTCCTCTCACAAACGCACAAACTCACGTACATCAATGTCCTCAATCTTGAAGACACACGCATCTGCTATAAAAAAAAAAAAAAAAAAAAAAAAAAATGTAAGGTTGCTGCCCAGGAGGACAAGTTATGGTACAAAGTTCTTCTGGTCCTTTCCGAAAAGCCCTCTGCTGGAACGCAACCACTTTGGCCATCTATAACGGCGGGACGAAACCCATTAGGACAATCTTTTCTGGTTCCAGCATGTGAGACAGCAAGACCATTAAAGGAAGGAAAATGTGGAGGACCTCATTAGTGCAGGTCTGGTGAGAAGAAACCTACTAGATGATTTCACCAATAGAACGACTATTGCGCCGACCTTGGCTTGACCCTTCTCCATTTCCAAGTTTATTGGCTTGATGGTTTGAGGTGTGATTAGGAGATATATGCATTATGTGTCTCATGGAAGTGGGTTATACATAGATGTCTAAAGTTCGCTATTTTTGGAGTTTGAGTAAATGCAAGATTAAAAAAAAAAAAAGAATAGTAATTGATTTGATACATATTCACTTTCAGCCGTTGATACACTTACCCAATTTTTTTTCTTTGTTACCATTTTTGCGGGTCTCAAATTATCCATCGAAATGCATGTTTGCTTTACTACGTAAGAAAATAAGTACTTGTGGATATAGTTGTATAACTCGAGATATTTTTATAGTAATCAGAGCATTTTTTGGAGTCAATGAGATGAGGTTACTTGTTCTTTTTGGTAAGAAATGAGAGGCAAGCCAGAGAGTTACACTATTGCTCACCTAATAAAACTTAATCCTATATGATCTCCTATCTACAAAGGAAGTAAATCTCTTGGTGGCTTGTAGTCGGTCTCGTTGATGACCAGTAGAGGTTGCTAGCATTAGGCTAGGGTAGTCCTTCGTTAGATTGGGTGGGCATGAGGGTGGCCCTCACCAACCCAAGCAAGGGTGACCCTTGCCCAATCCAGCAAAGGCTTCCCTCACTTGAGACCGACGGAGGGAAAAAGGGCAAAAGAAAAAAAGAAAAGAAGAGAAAAGAGGAACAAAATGATATACATTTTGAAAAAATATTAGAATACTATTAAAATTTGTCCACATTAGTTAGCCATCACATAGGACAGCCAGGATTGCATTTATATCTGCGATTTTTGGTCAAAAATTGACTGTATATACTCAATTGACAAAACGTGAAAGTACAATAAAAATATTGATGAGGTAAAAGTATAATAGATCTATAACTTTTTGTACAATTTTTACATTTAAAAAGTCTTAGTATGGCTATTGCTCTTCAGCCATATGCTCTGTTCCATAAATGCACCGACAATAAAGATGTGTGTGAAGTTCAATTCTTCACTCACGCCAGAAGTGGGGAAGATGGGAATATTATCCGTCGCTTCTATTGTAGATTTTAATTAGCCTTTATTATTGCTATTGCTTTTTTTTTTTTTTTTTTGATAACCTAGGGAACCCGTAAGCCGACAGCCGGTGAGCAAACCCCAGGGAGTGATTGCAGGACCCACCACCACAGTACTCCAAGTAAGAATCCCTAACGATGCCTCTGGGATTTGAACTCTTCCCCTTCGTGAGGGGGAGAAAGCCCAAGCCAGCTGCGCCACTGCGAGCGATGATTTGCTTGTTTACCTCTACCAAATGCCACATTTGTCCCATCTTATTAAACTTGTATTACTTTTTTGTTGGCGTTGACAAAGTAAAATAAAAACCAGGTTGCTAAAGATATTACTTAAATACAAATTTTAAAGATAACATGTATATTTTTAATTGTTATTAATTCTTTTGAGAGGTCAAACGACGAGACGTGGGTCTACATTTTATTTTGTAGGGAGGGCAATTTGATCACAGAAGGCGTATGAGCAGTAAAGCTAGGAACACCCATAATAATGTGTAAAGTTATGTATTTAATCTTTTTTCAGACTCCCTAACTCCATTTTCTCGTGATCTTCACCATATACGTAATGCTGGAGGATGCCCCTAAGCTTCTGTAGATCACCTTCTAACTGATGCTTACATTTTACACCAAAAAAAAATTATTCAAGACCAGTAAGTGTCCCATACTTAGCAAAATGCCCCAAAATCGTGGTCTCTGAGTATTTAATAATCGAGAAAGTGCTTCACATATAGATTGCATAGGAAACGAAAGAAACAAATTCAAATTACTTAAAAATTTAAATACATTTGATGGGTTTTTGCCCCATGTGATGGCATGATGATTCTCATTGACGAATCACATTCTCTGTTTTTCTTTTTTCTTTTTTCTTTTTTCTTTTTCTTTTTTTTTTTTTTTTTTTTTTTTTTTGGGGAGGGGGGGGGGGGAGGGGCGGGGGAGGGACGTGAAGCCATTAAAAATATTAATTGGAATATAGAGAAATGTAGGACAAGGGGGTGTACACACATTGAGGGCTTTGTTCTAAATCTATGAAGATTGCACTTTAGCAACATTTGGCCATGATATGATCAAAACCAACTTTAATTCAACAAGCGCACCCAATAATTTCAACCCTTATGGCGTGGCAACTCTCTAAAAGAAAGCATAAAATTAACCCTCAACAACAGTAAGAACACACCCAATTTGTGTTCACACCTCTGACATCCCTTCTTTTCTTTTCCTCTCTTGGTAGAAATGAGATGAAATTTGAGTCCATTCCAATCTTAGCCTATAACTTTCCCTATATAATGTTTGAATCTCCCTTATTTGGCCCAATGGAGTGATGACTAGCTAGAGACTGATATTGACGATAAAGACAATGGCGGACGTTGAAATTAGCTCGGGAGGCGAGTATGATTTCTTGCTGGGGGATATGTATAGAAATTTTACCTAAAATCTCGTGATAAAAATTGTATTAAGAACCAAGTCGTCGGGGCGTGATGGATCCAGCCATCTTCCCTTTGACCGTCGTTGAAGCAAGTGAACCGGATTGAATTCAATCGCATCCACGCCTTCTCCAATCTCCGGTGGCACAACAACTTTGTCTACATGAAAATGAAAATTGTAGCCCCACCCTAGAGGGGGTGCAGAACAAATGTCCCCCGTTTGGGTCTTCCTAAGTGTGGCACCTCTCAACGGCCCCCACTCCGTTAGGATCGCCAGAGATTACTTGCCCCTCATCATATTACATGCTAGTCCAATGACTTTTATGATTAAAATGAAACCACAGTTCATAGGGGTTGATCAATGGAATTCCTTACCATTTTTTTTTTTGCAAAGGTCCTAGCGCAGTTTATTGTCTATGCTTCATTATGCAGTTTCTCGTTTCCAAACAAGTTCATTGTCAAAACTGCAGTTTTTCCGGTTCCAGATCGCCCAAGTATGAAAGTGCTTCTGGGGAAAAGAATTTATCTCTTGTTCTTGCTCTGTTACTTCAAATGGAAGACTCGCTTCGTTACCATCACTATTATTGAGCAAATGATTGACAACATCTGATGAGCCGTAGAATTTCATCAGAAGCAAACTCTCCCTCACTTTCACATTCTTTGCATACAACCTATGATCTGACGCATCAGCGTCAGATCTACTCCCAAATTGATCTTCACTAGGACTTCGACAGCGGACAACATCAAAACAGATCCAAGTCTTTGGAACTTCCAGATCCCTACAAAAGGAAGAGCCATGTGAAATGAAAGAAAACGGGGGGATAAGATCAATTCAAGATATTTTAGTCACCTATCTGGAAAAGAGATGCTTTCTAATTTAGCAATGATGTGCTACCCATCTTAAGAAAGAAGAAATGATCAGACTTACCCCTCAATGCATTTCTCGTTGCAATGACTAATAAAATCATCACGAATATGCTGTCCAAACATTCGACCAATTTTGCCACATCCTCTAAAGGCAATACATCCCATATCTTCAGGATTTGGATGTATCTTAGTTCCTTTACAATATCAATCATGCATAAAACATAGAGACGTTCAGCCTTAAATTTTCTCACGATATGAGATGAGTGTTCACAAATTATATCATCCAATTTTTTCTTCTTTGGCCTCTAGCCACTGGATAGTTCTAACAGAAGGGTGATAATTGACATCTTTATCCTGAGTGATGCAAGCTTCCTGAAAGACTTCAGGAAGTTGTCACTGAAAAGAACCTGAAAACACCAAAGCATGACAATAAGAAATGTAGTCACAAGTTCCATAAAAACTTAATGTTGCTTTTGAAAAATAAATGTAGCCGTAGAATACTGTTGAGTGAAGTTTTTTACCGTCCACTTAGCATTTCTGAAAAGTACACTGCTTCTGTCAAGCAGATCATCAAGTTGATTATTCTCTTTCTTCACATCTAAGATGGCTTTAGCCAAGTACTTGTTAACATCAACATTGAAGAAGCATCCACGACTATTAGCATCATCAACCAAAGCTTCCCACACAGATTTGCTTTCCGTCGGTGTTTTCCCATTTCCCAAAATCCATAGACAATACCTATAGATAGGAGATAATTCTGGGATTACTGGCTATATCACTCTGACAATGTAATTTGACACGGTTAAGAGGATTGAGTACCTCGCCTTGGTAAGATCAACATTGGTCCTCTTAGTATTGGACAAGAACCCAATATCTCCATGCGAGTTTGATTTGACGGTGGATATTATAACAATGTCTTCTTCACCCCCTTGAAATCCATCCACTGACTTCACCTTGACCATAAAACCCTTGGTATTTTCCTGCTTTTTTTCCAAGTTTAGCTTGAACTGCAGCAACCTGAACTTCATGAGGAGATATGACACCTACGTCAGATTTTCTTCTGATCCATTGCAAGCTGCAAAGTAAAGGAAATAAAACCATCACTACCATGATATTATTTTATGCAGGGTGAAAAACTTCAAAAGAAATATCTTCGCAAGAGTACTATTAATGGCCATCATAATCTATACCTATATGATCACGTAATACATGCAAAATCCATGTGGTCAAAAGAACATGCATAAAATTCTCTTGACATACCTCTGTATAGATTCCTCAATATTCTTGAGACAACTTCCACCTCAACAGGGTTTCTACAGCTACATCCATCATCACCGACTTCTTCTCATCCATCAGTAATATTTATGAACAAGTAAGGGCCAAACATCGGCCCTGGCAAATGACTTTTTCTGTAACTTTTGCACTTCACGTTTGGCCCATCCAAAATTTGGTTTTGATAAAACTTTGAAGTCGTAAACAGACTTATCGATGGATGCATCCGGTATTGTATATTGAGAAGTTGCCTTGAATAATTTAGTGAAGTTAATCGTTCAAACAGACTCCTTCCAAAACCAGCCCTGCTAGAAATCTGTAGAAATGAAGCATGATAATATATATAAAAAAAAAAATTAAGGGCCGTTAGGTATAGAAAATTAGCCCATCTGAGCTCAAATGAAGAGAAGGATACTACACATCTTTCCAGACCAAGCAACTGACACTCATCTCCAACTAAAATCAGATGCTTGACACCAGGGAGTTGCAGAGGAATTACTGACTCGCATTCTTTCAACTGGGCTGCCTCATCGATTGCCAGTAAATTGAGAGGCTCCATTGCCACAGAGTACAGCTTACATGAACTAGAAGCAGTGAAAAAAATCAAGGAAGCATGTTGATAACAGAAGTCACCAATCATGGCCTTACTTGTATGGTTTGGAAGTTTTGGACCTTTCAAAGAATCACGAACAGTTAGCAACATGGAAAGGCATTCCTGTCTCTTCATCTATAAGTATTAGTTAATCTATGGATGTCTTAAATGAAGACAGGCTAATTTCATCATGTGAAAGAGTTAGCTCCATCTTCTCTGAGTCCAACCTCTCTCCACATAATAGAGTTTCAAAAGAATCAAGTAAAGTAAGGAGGTGTGTAATCTTCTGGAATCTGGATACATGAGTATAGAAAATGAAGAGGCATACCTGTGGTTCTTGGCGTTGTGATGGTATCTTAGCAAGAAGCTCTTCCATGGGAGTCAGTGGAGCAGTTGTTTCAGTAATTACTTCCACCACT
Organism: Eucalyptus grandis; assembly: GCF_016545825.1. Taxonomy (NCBI): domain Eukaryota; kingdom Viridiplantae; phylum Streptophyta; class Magnoliopsida; order Myrtales; family Myrtaceae; genus Eucalyptus; species Eucalyptus grandis. The sequence continues at coordinate 24,864,841 of NC_052616.1, forward strand.
TTACAGTATGAAAGGCCACAGATTTTGGCCTTGACTGCCATGAGTTCTACCACCTGAAATAGTAAATCAGAAATGCCTTTCCTATCATTGGCAATGTTGAAAATGTGTGACACTATTTCTGAGAACATTTCCCCCACAAGTGCTGCAAGGGTGGAAATCTTTTTCATTCAAAAAAGAGAATAAATATATGCAGTATTTATTCAGAATGCAAACTGAGACGCTAGCAAAAGCAGTAAAAGTGACTCCTTGATTCATCATTTTTGAGGTGGAATTTTAACAAGTGCAAGACCTCATAGATATACTATTAATTCCAACAGATCTGCAAAGCAGTAAGGAGTATGAGTTGAAATGATAGAACAAACCTGATGCACCTAAAAGACGATATGAGAGAGATTAAAAACAGAACATACGATGTGTGCAACTTTGTCCTGCCACTGCCAATAAGCCTAAACAACAACAATAGATGAAGCTTGGCCCATCTGCTTCACTCGCCCAGACCAAAAGCAAACAAAATAGATCTCCCAGCAAAGTGCTCTGTATATTCAGAAAATAATATCTTTACTTTCTTTAAAGTTATACACCATTTGGTTTTTAACCTTCAGTTAAAAAGAAATGTCTTCAGTTTCTTGATAGCCAGAAAATCTAAAAATGCTTGCTGATTTATGCATATGCAAATAAACTTGACAACTTTACCTAAAGGTTTCAAACATGGCCTCCAAATAAAGTATCTTCCTCTGACTGAGTAATATTATGAGTTTCTTCATAAGCATTAGTAGGCCGCTGCATTCCCTCTGGCCATCTGAATTAACACTTGTAGATTAGTAAGATTATTCAAAAACTGTGTTCAACGGAAAAGTTGATTCGAGAAATACTAACAGTGTAAGGAATACCACTGGCTATAAGTGCTTCTTCGGCTTTTCTTTTCCAGATCAACACTCCCCAGAACAAACTTAAGGGGCAAGACAGCAGTCAATAGATCATGTTTTATATATCTTCATAAATAGAGAATAGTCTCACAAAAAGGAAAAAAAAAAGCCCACTTACTTCAGTATAGCCGCAGGAAATCCGACCTTGTTTGTTCCCAAAGATGAAACCATGATGAAGTGGTTAACTTTGGCCGAAGTTGCTGGCCAAATAGAGACAACACAATCTAATCGTTGCATAAGAATCCTGAGGCACTAAAGAAAATGATCTTCGGTGGCCAGGACTCAAGAGACCCCCCTTGATCTTGAAACTAATAAGCAATTATATGGTGTATGGACTTTATCTACCTGCATCAATGAGGTTCTTCGTAGCCATATAGTCAATTCTGTATGGGCCCGTCACATCAAAAACTTCCTTTTCGCTTGCACCAATGCAGATATAACCACAGAAGCATTGGCTAAGGCTGGCCTTATCTGATCTGGCTTCTCCAAGTCACATTCCACAACTTCAAGCTTCTCTACAGCTGGGCTAAAAACCATAAAATAGCTGTTATTTGTTATCACAGAGTATCTTTTTAACAATAATGGATTTATAAATGAAGATTACCATAAGAAATGACAATGTAATGGTTGAAAAGACAGTGCTAATGAGAAGTCATCAGCATTTATCTCTCAATCCTTTGCTTAAGCTTCAACAAGAACTTCTCATTGTCTTCTTCAGCTGTCTTCAGCAACCTCTCTAACAAGTGAGAGAAATCCCTTAAACATTGGCAAAAAATGGAGAAGTCTAATGGACTTACCACATATATTCATTCCGCTTTAATTGGAAAACTCTATTTACCGATAATAATCTTCTCATTAAGACAATCCATATCTAAAAAGGGAAGAGGAAGAAGAAGAAGAGATTAAGTAAAATAGTCACTTATTAGATATATAAAAAGAATTACAATATATAAAAATATAAATATCACTTACCCAATTCAAATTTTTCTGCATTCTCAATCCACTCTTCAACATCAATCAGTACACAAATGGCTCTCAATCAATCTTGAGTACAAATAAAATCTTTCACTACTTTGGGAGTTAAAGAACTTTGAAAGCCATCAAGCACACGACCCGATGTACTAAAAGTTTATTCTAAAGCAACAGTAGTTACGAGAATAGACAAAATATCTCGAGCTATCAAAGAAATGATCTTATCTTTTGAAACAGTAGTCTTCCATCACATCAAAATGTCAAAATCAAGAACTTTTTCATTTTTTTCTTGAAGATACTTATCAAGCTCGGATTTGTTGTCATGGCATCATATTCATTCGAATATAAAAACATTTTCTTCCAAGCTTAGGCGTCGTACTACTTTATTCCTTCATTACCACCCACATAGACATTGGAACCACTACTACTTACACACAAATTATGGTCACCAAAATTCTGATCAGTTGAAATGAGAAGATTGCTCATAAAATTCATACAAACGCTCCAATGTATTCTTCACCTTGTAATGCATCTCTTTAATTTTGATTCATCTTCATAAATTTGTCCATACAAGAAACTCACATAATTCAACTTGGCTTTAGGATCTAACACAATCGTAATCAACACAATCATATTCACTTTATCCAAACTTCCATATTATTTATCAAATTTTTCTTTTATTTTCGCACCCATAACTTGAAGCTTAGGATTCAAAGCATCGGCCGCATCTTTCAAATATCTATACAAAAGAGCTATCCATTCAAAATAATCATTTGAAGTAACATATGAACTCCTCGACATCCGATTGGTGGCATTATACAATACTTTTAGAAATTATGAAAGAATAATAGCATTTTCCCAATCATCATCACTAGAAATTTCATGATTAAGCTCACTTGCAAAAGATATATCATCTCCTTCCATCATTTTAAAAGCTTTTATGAATTTTATGGCGATATCTAACATGCGGTAAGTGGAGTTCCATCGAATGACAACGTCAAGAACTACCAAACCCTTATAAGTGATCTATTTACTCTCAATGCAAGATTGAAATGTTTTGACTCTCGTGGGAGAACTGCTTACATACCTAGCCACATTTCAGATACGTGCAATGGAGTCACATACCATAGTCAAGTTATCTCTTACAATCAAATTTAATATATGAGCTATGCACCTCATGTGCAAAATACTATCTAATATCAACAATCTTTCTTTTGAAAGCTTTTCACTCAAATAACCAATTACAACATTATTCGAGCTAGCATTATCTACGATGATTGTGGACACCTTTTTTTTCTATTCCCCACTCCTGAATGCATTTCTCCACTATTTTCCCAATCTTCCTATCTCTGTGACTATGCATCACCGCAAAGTTGATAATTTTTTATGCAACTTCCAATTTTCATCAATAGAATGTGTAGTGAGACACAAATAATTCAGATTTTGAATGGAACTCCATGTATCAGTCATGAGTGCGATCCTAAAAATAATCTTTCCGAAATAAGTCTTCAAAAAAGTTCTTTCATATAAATACAACTTCATGCAATCTTTTGTCACTGTGAAACGTGATAAATGTTTGAAGAAATGTTGTAACTCACTAACAAATTCACGAAATCCAACACGCTCAACCAAGGAAAAATGTTGCTCATTAAAGATGATGAACCAAGCAAGCATTCACCTACAACGTTCTTGATTAGACGACCATGTCGATAAAACGCTACCGGTATTAGAATCTCCTCTTGTCTTGCCAACCATATCTACATTATGTGGTGCAAAAAATTTATGCATTTCATATACATTATGGGGAAAACTCTTGCATGTGGTCAATTATTTCCTCATCACAAAGGTACCGTTAGCAACACGGTACTTAAGCACGAACCCACAATGAATGCACTTCACTTTATATGATTTTCCATCATTATCATTGATTCTCGCATAATGATTCCAACATTCAAATATATATTTCTTATCACGAGGAATATGGGAACCAAGTACCTTATTTGTGGCACTCATGGTAGGGGGTGCCTCTTCTTTATTTTTATCATCAGAAAACTCCAATTCCATGATTGGAGTCATCTTCTCATGCCCCTCCACCTCCATTGACATGTTATCTTGATACATTAACTTCACACTACATAATAATAATAAAATATAATTAGAAATTTCAAAATAAAAAGCAAACTAGAAATGAAACACCACTAGAACAAAAATGTCTAGCATAGAAATGGGATTTCCTTCACACCAGCAAATCAAGGAAGCAATTGCATAGAAATGAGACTATTAAACTTAGCAAGAAACTTAGCTTACCTAGCAAAAAGGTAAAACAATTGATTGCTGGATGCAATTAAATTTTTTACACTAAACTAAATGTCGCTCGTATTCTTTTTGTATGCAAAATGCTGCCCCAGAGTGTACCAAGTCGTAGGATGTATGCACTCATTTAGCAAGATCAGGAAACCAAGACAGATTTGTCGAAATCAAGATGAGACAATGTATGTATTTTGTTTCTGAAAGAAAAGAGTTCGTTAATATGAAGCTAATTACCCTACACCTGTTGGAGCTAGTTTTCTTGAATGATTATTTTACAACTACATGAAGTAGGGTGCACAATATATTATTTCATGGGTATCTTTTCTATCATTTAGCTCAACTGAATGCTAGTGCTTAGATCCAAGGTTTTGGTTTTATGTAGGTTAGATGGTGCGGAGGATTTTTAGGAGTCAGACTTAAGACCTCCAGGATCTTAGTAAGGATGGACCATCATTAGGCAAATCATGTTACTCATGTTAAATTATTAGGAAGTCCTAGAAATCTGAAAATGAGGCTTATGGCGACATTTGGATAGAGTTCATACTTTGTCTCATTAGCTATTGTATTTAGTTGGATTGATTTGATAATAATCACCAATGAATAGGCTCAAAAGTGCACCATGACAATTATTTGTAGCATTTCCAATTACATAAAAAAGATTACGCCCAAACACAAGCTTTCATCATACGAGCCTAGGTGGCTGTGGCTATTAGCAATATATGTTCTAGTGGTTCAAATTATGTGGAGTTCAATCAAGCAGCTTCCTAGATGAAGTTCCAAAAATGTTTGCAAAAACATAAAGTCAATGTAACCAAACAGAGCCATTCATGTCTCTCCAAAAACATAAAGTTCGCAAAACGACGAAGAGAGGGTAACAGAGATTACTAGCACATGTCAGGGGCGGCTGGGCAAGCAGTGTCGGGGGCGACTAGACGAGCGGTGTCAGGGCTGACTGGGCAAGTGGCTAGGTGAGCAACTTCAGGGGAGGCTTGGCAAGCGGTGTCGGGGTGACTAGGTGAGCGGCGTTGAGGGTAGCTAGGCAAGCGGCTTCAGGGACGATTGGGCGAGCAATGTCAAGGGTGGCTGGGCGAGTGGTGAGCGGTGTCAAGGGCCGATTGGGCGAGCGGCGTTAAGGGTGGCTAAGTGAGCGGTGTTAGGGGTGAGTAGCATTGGGGGCGGCTGGGCAAGCGGTGAGCAGCCTCCATTGAGGGGACGAGTGGTGTCCAATGGCAACATCAAGGGCCAGTGGTTGAACAATGAGGCGGGCGAGGGGTGACGTGTCGAGGGAGGCAAGGGCGAGGAGAGCATGGGGCGACTAGCGTCCAGCAGCGAGATGAGTGGCATTCGGCGGCGGCGTCGAGGGCAAGCAACATTCGGTGGCGGTGTCAAGGGCGAGCAGCATCGATGACGGGGCAGAGGCAGAGAATAGGAAAGGACTTAGAGGAGAATTGTGAATTGAGGGAGGGTAAACAATTAAAATTGATTTTGGGCTTTTTTGATTTAGGGCTTTTTTTGGAATCCTAACCGATTCCCATAAAAATGGAACCGGGAATCGAAACCAGTCTCTTTAGAATGGAGAACCAAACTGGACCCTTCAGTGCAGTTCTTCGATTTCCGGTTCTACTCGGGAGCTACGCTCACCCCTACCATGTACCCACTCAGAAATCGATGGTTTGGTTTTAAGATGAAATGGTATTTAGTTTTTGATTTCAAAGAGTTGAGAACCATCTTACCAGTTTGGTTCCCGATTTTTGGATGGGAATTGATCACTCCTAGTTCCATACAATCCATAATCTTTGTTTAAGAGAAGGCAAATCTAGAGTCAAATATCTAGGGCAAGAAATTTTCCTTTTATGTTCTCCTTTTTAAATAATCACTTCTTTGGCCCTTTCCAAGCCAATTTTGTGGGTTCGCTTTACGGTTACATTTTATTTAAAAAATTTGCCACCTCAGAAAGCTTGAAGTCTTCCGGTATAATCACTTGTCATGTCAGGCGTGTTGTTTTAAGAGAAAATTAGATGATATTTGAATATGGATTATAAATTTTAGTCATCCAGTGATTAATATTCAAAATTTTCAGCCACCCTCCTTGTGATATCTTTAATTTTCTTGATTTGAGTTATTTGACCAATTGTTGTGAGTGCAACATAAAGAGTTTTATATCAGGAGAAGTACAGCGCAAGTGCCAAAACTTGGCATAGAGGAACACTTAAGTGCCAAAATCGGAACAAAACGAATTACTTAAGTTTGAAAGTCCGGCCAAACTGTTGACGTGGCGATTTTCCAGCGAAATAAGTGCAAAACGACATCGTTTTTGTGCTAACGTGGTCAAAATAATATAAAAATTAATTAAATTAAAATTAAAACCAAATTTATTTAAAAAATAAAATACAAATACAAATAATAAAATATATAATAAATAAATCCATAAAGGAAATGAGCGGCTAAGGGCTAAGCCCTCGTCGCCACCGCTAGGAAGGGCCGACGACAAAGGGAGACGATCGGCCGGGGTCACGGGGCCTTGGCTAGGGGCCGCGACCCCGACCGATCCGCGACGAGGGCTTGTGAGCCCTCGCTTGGCCGGGCCAAGGCCACCGCCCACTAGGGGTCGCCTCGGTGAGCGGCAGCCCTTGGCCCGACCAAGTGAGGGTCGCGAGCCCTTGCCCCCGATCTGGGCAAGGGTCGTGGCCCTCGCTCGGCCGAGCCAAGGGCCGCCACCCACTAAGGCGCAACCCTCTCCTAGATCGGGAGTGAGGGCTTGCGGGCCGTCGCCAGCCCCTAGCCAAGGTCCGGCGACCTTGGCTGACCCTCCCCCTCCGTTGTCAACCCTTCCCGACAACAACGGGGAGGTGGCAACGGCGGGGCTCGGCCCTCGGCCGCCCCTTCCCTTATTATTATTATTTTTTAAAAATTTTAAATATTTGTATTTTAAATAATTTTAATTTTAAATTTAATTTTATTAATTTTTATATTAAGTTTTGTACCACGTCAGCATCAAAATGACGTTGTTTTCCATCTATTTCGCCGAAAAATCGCAACGTTAGCATTTTGGCCGGATTTTCGCCGGAGTGACACTTAAGTGATCCATTTTACTCCGATTTTGGTACTTAAGTATCACTTTCCTAACTTTTGGCACTTAAATATCCTTCCATGTTTAGTTTTGGCACTCTAGGTGTCTGACACTCATTTCATATCTATTGAAGGAACAGTCCATAAAATCCAATGAGATGTCACTTCAATAGCATGACGTATTGAAACTTTTTAACTCGCCTAATTTCTTTGTATGCACACAAAACGTGCCCATCCACGAGCATCGATTGAGTATAACAAACCTTCCACTCATTGATCAAGTATATCAATCATATCTTCGTGGGACACTCAAAGTTTTCGCGTCCGCTAGTGCACATACTACCCCCACAACATGGCATTATATAAAAACACTTTTGGTGCCTATCTTTTTAGACTAGATAGATTATATTTGATTTATAATCAACTCTAGTGTAAGTGAAACATTTTCTTATTGAAAACATCAATTACAGAAAAATAAAAATAGATAGCACCTTTAAAAATTGCGGATTTCAGGAATAACCAGACTTATCGAGATGACAACAGAGTGAAATTTGAATATTATAGTAACTCGATATGCTAAGGAAGAATGCGTTTAAACAAAAATTAAGGATACGATTGTTGTACGAACATATTTTTATTTTTCTCCGAAAGTAGGCTCTGACCCACCCAACGTTTAAGAGTTAATTGAAAATCATTTAAAAGATAATACCTATCATAATACCCGTCTTTCAAATCTCCTCCTTCACCTTTGCAATGCCGGTGCTCCTTGTGATAATTCCTCCTTTGGAGACGTGTATTTGGACTCTCTTCATTTCGTCAATGTTGATAGTTAATTTTGTGACCCATTTAATTACTCATTACATAGAAAAATTAGGGATAGACCCTGTCCCTAAATAAAAATATTATTAATTTTTGTCATAAATATGAGGGCATTTTCATAATAGATACGTCTATATAAATTGCACTCGAGTCGGTTGCGGATGGCATTTGAATTGGCCTCACTAGTTGAGTGAATTTGAACACAGGCTCCAAATTTTATTCAAACTTCTGAGACCAATCCATCACCGGCCTGGCCCTCTTTAATGAAGTTAACTTATAGACTTATGATAAAATGGAAAAGAGAATTTCTGTATATTTCTATGTTTATAATACTGATGATATAAGAGCTTATTTGTAGACTTCTAGACAACTATTTAAAGTAATAAAATATTACGATATCAAATAAAATCAATTAGAATCAATAAGGAAAGATAAATATCTCTAACATTACCCACCAATGGAGAAAGTGACGTTCTTGGCAAGCAGGAGATATCAGAAGATAAGGTAAAAATATAAGCTTTTTGATCTTCAAGAAAAGAGGAAGGGATAAGTGCTGTAAAAGTCCTAAAACTTGACACGAAAATGCAATTGAGTCCTAAAACTTGCAAAAGTGCAATCAAGTCCTAAAACTTGTCAAACGGTTCAATTGAGTCCTAAAGTTAACACCATCAGTCTTATTGACGAAAAATGCTGACGCGGCGCCAACGTAGCCCCTTCGGCGATGGGCGGCAGTGGAGGAGATGTCCTTTTCTTTTTTTTTCTTTTTTTAACAATTTTAAAAAATGAATTTTATTTTTAAATATAATCTTCTAAAAAAATTGAATTAATAATTATTTTAAAAGCTAGGTGGAAAATAAAAAATCATTTAAAATGTCACATTAGCATTTTCTATCAATAATACTAACGGTGTTAACTTTAGGACTCAATTAAATCATTTTGACAAGTTTTAGGACTTGATTGCACTTTTTGCTAGTTTTAGTACTCAATTGCATTTTCGTGACAAGTTTTGGGATTTCTACAACACTTATTTTAAGGAGGAAAGCACATTAAGATATCCTCTTTGCTTGAACCGAAGCTTCGTGATCGGGAGGATTTCCTTTGTTGGCCGGAAAAGACAAAAGACTTTGAGGGAGTGAAGATTCTGTGGGAGGAGGCTCGAAAAAAGATTTGGTGGAATTTTTTTGGGGAAACAGGATTGAAGGAAGAAAGGAAAAAAGTTGGTGACATTTTGTGGAGAAAAGATCCATTTCGTTCGGAAAGTCTTGATGGGTTGGGATTAAGGTTAAGAGACATCCTTTTCCCGATAATCAACATCACAATACAAAATTCAAGGTAAAAGCATTATTTGAAACTAAATTGATAGGGGAAAGTACCAAAATAGTCCTAAACATTTTTTCCATTAGTACCAAGTCAGTTTTAAACTTTTCAATTGGACAAATTTAAACTTAAACCTTTTATATTGGTAACAATTCAGTCCTTCCGGCTAATTTAAGCCGGAAATTGCTAACATGGTTGCCGGTTGTCTTATGTGATGCCGCGTGGACAAAATTTATATTTTTTATATTTTTTCAGATTTTTTAATTATTTTTTTTCTTTTTTTTTCTTTTTCCTTTCTCCTTACCCCTTGGTCAGCAAGGTTGCCGGCCAACCATTGCTGGCCATAGGCTGGTCGGGCGGGCCGCCGCGCTGTCGTCGTCGGCCACAAGCAAGGGCGCGATGACCCTCGCCGACCAAGGGCGAGGGCCTCTGCGCCCTCATTAGCCACAAGTGAGGGCGTGAAGGCCCACACTCGAGGTCCGATGCCCTCGCTAGTGGTGGGCGGGCGTTGCGCCCTTGCTCCGGATCAGGTGGAGGTCGCAGCACCCTTGTCCGCCATGAGCGGGTTGCCACTCCCTCGCTTGTGGCCAATGAGGGTGCAAAAGCCCTCGTCAACCAACAAGCGAGGGTGCAACGGCCCTCACTAGTGGCCAACGAGGTCGTGGGGGCCCACGCCCCAACTAGCCTATGGCCGATGATGGTCGGCCGGCGACCTCTGGCCAAGGGATAAGGAGAAAGGAAAAGGAAAAAAAACATAAAAAAGAAAAATGGAAAAAAAATAAAAAATAATTTAAAAAATCTGAAAAATATTAAAAGTTATAAAATTTGTCCACGTGGCGCCACATAAGATTGGCGGTGGCCAAGTGAGCAATTTCCAGCTTAAATTAGCTGGATGGACTAAAATAATACCAATGTAAAAATGTTTAGGACTAAATTAGTCCAATTGAAAAGTTTAGAACTAAATTGGTACTTGATACAAAAGGTTTATGACTTTTTTGTACTTTTCCCAAATTAATAGACTCTTATTTGAGACAACCGACTATTTTGGGACATTTTTTCGAAAAAAAAATTACCTCAATTAAAGCCTTTATTTAAAAAATTTCCCCAACTTAATTATTGAGTGATTCAAAGGATGGTGAATATAATCAAAAATGAAACTTTAATATCTTTGAATTTCCCTTTATATCTCAATTTCAATACTTTATTTTTCTTGTCAACCTAAAGCATACCCAGTTAGAGTATTTAAACTATGTTTTGAATTTCGTTGCCATCGAATTCAAAGACGTGAGGTGATATTGATTGTGTCACTCTTTTGGGAATTCGTCTTTTAAGTTCATATATCAAAATTTTCATTCTCTTATCCCTCATCAATCATTCGTGTATTATGTACATAAGGAATATGACCATCGCCTTTGATTACTTTCGATCAATCATTGGAGATTTTCAAGACCACAAAAAAAAAAATCAAATATTCAATAGCATGAACCCATTTTATTAAAAGAAAAATTTCCATCTTATTTTTGCTTCCTCTGCTCTCACAGAGGCACAAAACTCACATGCATCAATGGTCCTAATCTCCAATACACACGCATTCGCCATTTATCAAGGCGGGCTTTTGCAGAGGAGGACAATCTCTGAAACAAGTTCCTCCCGATTCTTTTTGAATAAGTGTGTGATCCCAGCCTCCTTCTGGTCCTACTCTTGTTTGAGCATGTGAGACGACAAGACCTTAAAGGAAGGAAAATGTGAAGGAACTCATTAGTGCAGTTGTACGTATATAAATGATAATAGTGATGGAGAGATGAAAAGAAACTTACCGAAAGCAATCACCAATAGAAAGACCAGTGCACTGAGTTTGACTTGACTCTTCTCCATTTTTAAGTGTATTTGGCTTGATTGATTGACAGGGTAAGATTGTGTGTGTCCCATTGAAGTGGGTTTATATAGATGTCTAAAGTTCATTATTTTTGTAATTTGAGTAAATGCAAGATTTTAAGTAAAAAATAGTAATTGGCTTGCTACATATTCATATTCAGCTGCTGATGTACTTACTAAGTATTTTTCTTTGTTACCTTTATTTCGCAGATTGAAGTGGATTTTTATAGATATCTAAAGTTCAGTATTTTTGTAATTTGAGTAAATGCAAGATTAAAAAAGGAAAAGGAACAGTAATTAGTAATTAGCTTGCTACGTATTCCTATTCAGCTGCTGCTATACTTACTGAGTATTTTTATTTGTTACCTTTATTTCCCCGATCTCCATCAAAATGTAAGTTTGCTTTACTAGGTAAGACAATAAGTTAACAAGGTATAAAATCAGATAGGTCAAGATCTTCTTACCATAATTTGAGCATTTCTCGTAGGTAATGGGATGATTTACTTTTTCTTTTTTTTGGTAATAAACGATTGCTGTCCTAAGAAAATTTAATCCTATCTAACCTCCTACCAACATATGAAGTAAATCTATTGGTAGCCTATCTATTGCTAGAGTGTACCCAAAATATGACTTGCCTAGCACAAGCAAGTGAACATCATGTGTGATGGGTATAAATAGTCATGTGCATACTGCATGGGTATTAATACAAGTGTGCTAACTTATCAACGAGTATGGAGATCAATATATGTCGATTGACAATGGTATCAATTGATGCCATGTGTTCAATTGTCGAAATACAGCGACAGACCACAAACATTTGCTAATATGAATATTAACAATATTTGTCAAAAGAATATTAATAAGCTACTTTGGAGTTTAAGATCAATAAAACGAAAGGCGCACAGTTTTAGAGGAAATAGTTACCGTTCAAAAACCGAGTCATTTGATAAATCAATTGAGACTAAAGCCATTGCTATGTAGGGAACAATTATCATTTAAAGACCAAGTCATTTGATAGATCAATTGGAGTCAATGACACATTTTTTTGAAAGGGATAATTACCGCTTAGAAGCAAGATCATGGAGTGTGCACCGATTACAAGAAATCACGTCATGGAATGGATTGTGCACGTAAAATTTAGGAACATGGAGATAACAGGCAAGAGTTATTAAGGAGATTATAACCATTGGGAATTGTCAAAAAGTAATCACATTAACCACTATACGTATTATCAGTCACCAACCAGAAAGCCCCCACGTAAATCAAGCAAAATATTATCTTGCAATTATCTCTATCTTTCCTGCACTGCATTTTAAATTTCTTAGTTGTGTCTCTTACGTTTGCATCTCTTACGTTTGCATCATTGATTAAATTCCAACGTGTATCTATATCTTAGTGCTGTATCATCAATCAAATTTCGACGTTGTATCCCTGTGTTCTCAAGTTATGTCACCGATAAAGTTTGGCATAGTTTGTCCATATTACGTTATTGAGTTTCCTTCCCTAAAGGTAATATCCTAACATTTTCCTAATTTGAAAAATGAGAATGTCACCAAAATTGAGAGAGGGAGTTAATTTTTAAAGAAGGAATTAACCGCATGCTAGTCCTCCTCCACAATAAGTTTGTGAATGCCCAATGAGATTGTCATTTGAGATCTAAATATTATCGACACCTGATTTTTAACAAATATGTCTGTAAATGTAAAATGTCAGGATTAGGGTTTCCGATCATGATGGAACCATTTCCTCAACTAAAAAGTGTCGTTTTTCTTTTTTTGCCATTGGCCCATCAATTATGGGTGATTTCTTAATCATTTCTATCAAAAACTCAAAAAGTTAACTTGATTTTTTTTATCAACCCTTGGACCAAAAAGTCAACCCTTTTGCATAAAAAGTTCCTAAATAGTCTCGATTTCATTTTGGCCAAAAAAGATTTTGAAAAAACAAAAACGAACTTTTGGCCATAAATCGACCTTTTTAGTGATTAATCATCAAATGATTGACTTTTGACCCAAAAAATTGAAAATTTCGAAAATTCGCACATCATTTTATTTTAGCTTCAATTTGATTTGAGCCATAAAAATTTCTCAAAAATCAATTAAAGATCTATTTTTCCAAATTTTCCGAATTTAAGTTCAAAATAAAAAATGAAATTACTTCATTTTTTGTTGTATTTTGACTTAACTTCTTTTACAACATTTGATATAAAGGTCATTTTAAGATCACTCGTGCGACCATTTTGGTGATTTGGGATATTGAGGCAAAAATTTCCATTTTTAACCATAATTAGGAGTTTCGATCAATTCTTCATGATTGATGAGATTGTACCTCTAATCAACTTGTTTTCTTAATATCAATTCAAATCTAGGGTTAATTTTGGCAAATTAATATGAGAGCTTCTCAATTTAGCAAATTTGGCACATCCAAAGGTTGCAAAATAAGGTGAATGTGTTCAAACTGAGCCAATCTAACTTGACCAATTCTAGACTAAGGTTTAATTTGATGAATTGAAATTCAATTTGAACAATTGAACTTCAATTCCGTTATGATGTCCAATTCATATCTTCATATCAATGCCGATTTGAGTGCATCAGGCCACATTGAGTACAATTAACTGAATCGATAGACATTGTGAAATATTAATTGCATTCAATTTCAATAAATTTTGCAATTAAGCATGGGAAATGCGGCAATTGCGTTAAATTGTTTAGAAAATCCGAATTCATGTACCCATTAAATCCACTCATAATGTTTGATATTTTTCAGATAATTAGGCAAATTTGATCCATTAAGATGTTGTTAAAAGGGACCTAATTAGGCAAGTTGGTTTGGCTAGCCTGGACCATTTCCCTTCAAATTAGCCCATTTCCCTTCTAATTGGATAGAAATCCTTTATAGGGACCTAATTGCACAAAACTTTAAACAGAATCGGACCAAATTGATCCAGGCTAGCCAAACCAATTCAGACCGGCCTCCAGCAAGAAAATGGCCGGTGTCTTTCTAGTAGCTGGTGATAGCTGGCCCAACTTGTGACTGACTTCTTGATGCCAATGGTTCACTAAAATTACAAAATTGCCCTTTGGGGTGAAGATGACCAAAATATCCTTTGACCGTTTTTTTTTTGTTATTATTTAAAAGAGGATTTGATATCGACTATTCATTTGAGGATACATCTAGGCCATATAGATGTGCCATGTCACTTATACATGTGATTAAAATTTCAATCAATCATAAATTTACTTAATCTCTAAGTATTTTTTTTTTTTTTCTTATCCCTAGAGATTGAATTCCAACCATTGATTGTTGACACATAATTTTTAATTGATGAGTTGGTAAAGGTAAAAACTCAAGATTAGGATTTCCAATCGCAACGAGTTCATTTTCGAAGAAAAAAATGTTGTTTCTCATTTCTTTTTCTTTGGCCAATCATTTGTAGGTAATTTCCTAGTCATTGTCACCAAAAACCAAAAAAAAAAAAAAAAATTAAACGGGTGATTTTTGTTGACTTTTGGTTAACCTTTTGACTAAAAGTTATCCCACCATCAAAATTTGGCTTTTGGTATAAAAATATTCCTTTTAACCTTAATTTCACTTTGGCCGCACAAATTTTGGAAAAAATCAAATTTTAGATTGCAAAATCAACTTTTTAGTTGACTTTTGATCAAGTATTTGATCAAAAAATTGAAAAAAAAAATATAAAAACCCCTAAATCATCATGTTTTAGCTTCAATTTGATTTTGGCTATTTTGCAAAAATTGATTAAGAACCTTGTTTCCTAAATTTTTTAGATTTATTATATAAAATCGGTTAAAAATAAATTACTTTCATTCTATTCACATTTTAGCTAAATTCCTTTTACGACATTCAATCTAGAGTTTATATCATATACACTCATGCGGCTAATTTTGAGATTTATGGTGTAAGGATGAAAATTGACTTTTTTAGCCTCAATCAGGGCTCCAAATCAAGTCTTCATAAGTTGCATGCTCACACTTCCATTCAAATCATTTTGTTAAACCGAATCCAAATCAGGGGTTAATTTCGAGAAATTCATTTTCTTATAGATTTGAGCCAATTTGACTTAGCCCATTCTAGACTAGCGTCCAATTGAAGATACCAAGCTTCAATTCAGCCAAATATGGTCCAATTTTAAATATTAGTCTAGTCTGTGGTCATGGTTTAATTGAAATTGATCCAATTTATGATTATTCTTACATAATTAGTCACCGCAAGTGATCTTATATCGAACTAATTGTTCATCATGGTCCGACTAGGTCAACTTGGTTTGACCGACGTTGGCCACATGCCACTTTTTGGTGGCCGGAGTCCAGTTTCGATCTTAAAAGGGGAGGCCATTTTTCTACAAAACTCTCTCTCTCTCTCTCTCTCTCTCTCTCTCTCTCCAACTTCTCTTTCACGAAATCTATCTCTTGCCCGCTCTCCTTCGCCAGTGAATGGCCTCACGCCATCCGAGATTCGACCATTGCCTAACCCTTCAACGATCCTTAGCTCCTCCATGACCCAACTGTGACCGATGTTCCCCTCACTTGTTGCCGGAGCCTCGCCAGCATCCAAGACCGGCGACAGAGCTAGTCTTTTTCTCGATCTGTTCCACGATCGATTAGGCAGTCGGGCGGTCTCCTTAGTTACTCTGATCAATCCTATGACATTCCTCGGTGAGTTCTACAATAATTTGTTGAAGTTGCTATGGTTATTGATTGGCTGAATGACCTGTTCGGTTTGTCATTTTTACATGATTTTTTGGGGAGTTGATTTGCATTACAACCTCTCCACGGAATTTAACCCTAATATTAAGTCCTATTCACATTAAAAATCTTGTGAATTTTGCATGCCGTAGAATAAGTAGGTTGTATGTGAATCAGCTGGGTTTTGCAAATTCGGATGCCAGACTGAACATCTTTGATAAATGTCTTTGATTGGGCTTGTTAATCTGTTCCGTTGCCTTAGATGCCTTCTAGACATTTGAAAAGGACTTTTCAAGCTTTCACATGACATATTATATGTGTAGATTGGACTTCATTTGCGACGTCAAAACTTGTTCCAAATTCAAGTGATCTGTTCTAGGGTGTAACATTCTGCTATTGTGATTGAGGCCAACCGATCTATTCAATTTCATAAATTTTTGTGATTTTTTTTGTGTTGATTGCGGCTGGTGACCGGTCACAAAGAATGAGGAAGAAGAAGAAGAAATGAAAAATAAAAAATAAAAAATAAAAAGATAAAAGATAAAAATATAATAAAAGTATTTAAAAATTAAAAGAAATGAAAAAAATTAAGAATCCTACCAAACACATTTCTAGCCCGAGAATATAAATTTTATATAGTTACCAAACGTGTTCTTTTGTCAAGAAATTATTCCGGAAACAAAATCAGAAAAACCATTTCGATTAAAAATTGTTCCCGAAAACATAATAGTTACCAAATGTACCATAACATGTCACCCACAAGAACGCATTGAGTAAATGAACTGTGGGGCTTATCTTTTGACACTAGATCGATTTTACAAAACATATGTTCGGATAATTGAAAAATTTATTAAGAATGTTAGAGATACAATTATATTTAGGAAATTCATCTTGATCTATTCTAATTTAATGTAGTTGATATTTAGTTACTTTAATGATATTTTGTTACTTTAAATAGTTAACCTCTAAAGCCTATACATATATGTTCATGTATTCTTCATTAGTAATACACTGAATATTATATTTTTCCATCACTCAAATTCTCAACTCGGTATTAGAGTTGAAGTTCTTGAGTTTGAATCTTTCTATGCTTCATTTGTCTTTTCAATTAAACTTTCACTCTTAGCACATAGCAAAAGGTCAAATTAAATGTGAGGGGAGTGTTCAAATAATTAAATAATAAATCACAATTTCATTAAATAGCTCGAGTTTTTAGAATAGTTGGTAATGATCTCATAGAATCTCACACAGTATTTGAATATTTAAATAAAAAATCACGCTTTCATACGATAATTTAAGCTTTTAGAACAGTAGGCAATAGTCCCACAAAATGTCAACTTAATATCAAAGTCATTCTTTTATGAGGAAGCATCCATTCAATTTTACACCAGTTGCATTGGCCGTGCACTATGGTTTTCACGCTCAAGTTTGCAGCTGATTGAGACTCTTTCGCTGCTAATTTCAGATAATCGATATTGTTATTAGGATCCTAAAAATTCATTGTCCAAAGACGCCGGAATCCTCTCCACACGCCACCGTGTCTCAAACCCAGGAAGCCACCATCGTTCTGTGCTAATTTGGCACTTTCCACCGGGTATTTCAGAAAACCAACCATGAAGCGTCATCCTCCGGCGAGTTTGACCCAAAAACCCTGTCAAGAACGGAGATCGAACACCGTAGCACACGTCGCATGTGCCACCACCTCCAACGAACCACCGAGCCTGAGCCTTTTGGGAGTTATTTCATCCATTTTCATTGCTCATATTTACCAACGACCACCACCATCAACCTCCTGGAACTCCGACGAGTTGACTCAACTCAATCACATTGCCTCCGGATACTCAACACACCCTCATGCGCCACCTTTGCTCTTTGCGCGTGAGATCCATGCGTTTGCTGTCGTGAATTTGGATAGGAAGCAATTACGAACTTTCTAATGACGTAATTCCCGACTATTTCATGTGCACCCACAATTGTCACTTGTCTCAAATAACTCGACGACCGTCCAATTCTTCTAATTCGAAATATGCTTCAAATAAACTATTGACCCATTTTAAATTTTTAGAGAAAAAAATCGAATTATCCAATGCCATAATTTTCATATCCCCCTCCCACCAATCCCCAGAAGAATTTATTTTTCATTAGGAAGAGATCATGACGTGAAAACTAACAATGGCATCCGCTGATTAGGTCAACAATAATGGCAGTGATTATTATGCTTCTTGCCACGAAAACATCATGCTATATGGTCTAAAGCTCATCTCTTTCACCGCGTAATTAGTCTCTCCTCTTCATCTAGTGCCCAGCAAACTTGAGATGATCAAGAGCACACCCAAAGACGACATGTGAGCTTCCTGGCGAGAAAGCCATAGGGCCATGTCTTGGTTCATTGATTTGAACATAGACGGCGACACTTCTGAACATGGAATGACTGATGAATGAAATGATAATGCTTTGACTAGAGACTTGATCTGGGTAACATTTGAGGGAAATCATGACAGCAAGAATGTGTGAGAGAAATTACTAAGATGTATTTTATGAAATCAGCATGATGATGTCTGTTAAGGTCGCAATGGCCTACAAAGACCTTATCGAGGTCGGTAGGTGGCAGTGACTAGGGGTGTCCAAAAACCCGACCTGTACACCACCCAAATACAAACTGAATATGAAACAAGTTGAGTACATGTTTCAGGTCTTAATGTTATTCGGATAATGATTATAAAAAATAAATATATTTTGGGTCGAGTTAGGGTCTGAACATTGTTTGGCTCCGAAACAGGTTATTGACCCCAAACAATGAAACATATATGTTCTCTCGTCTCACCCAAACACTCCTCATCCAAAGCCAGACACATTAGATCCTCATCAAGTCCAGCTTCTCCTCCCGATGAGGCGACGACCATGCCTTCTCCTTCTCATCGACTCCACCGCCGCCCTCTTCTTTACTCCTCACATTCTAGGGTTTCACTTCGCGGTAGGATCTCCAACGAAGCTTTCGTCGCCTGCCTGCGCTCACGACTGCTGGTTCGACGTCTGCAGCCACCACTACACCCTCTCTCCTCAGCCCGCGCCGATCCTCTACCCAGCGCCAACCCTCAGTCTCCCTTGAAAGCTTTTCTTGCAGCTTTTCTTCTCTCGAAGTGTGAACTCTCTCTGTCTATCTGGTTTGGCTATGGGGACTTTGGGAGCAGTGCTCAGATTCAGAAGTCTCTGTTCAAGGGAGTGGTTGAGCCTCCCGACCAGTCAAACCTCTCTATACGAGTTGTCTTTATTTTTGGTTTTGAGAAGAGACAGATTTCACAGGTTTACATTGTTTCCTTTTGCGCTTCTACCTGATTTTCATGAGCTTCGCATTCTTGCGGTGGAATGGGCTCGGGTGTCTTGTTTGTCCGAGGTCAAAGTCTGATTGTTTTCATTGTTGCCGACTTCCTTACAGACCAGATTTCTTCTCCCTTTTCTCCTTTTTTCTCGTCTGTGTTTCCAGATTGTCGAGTTGTCTATGCTTTTTAATGTTGTTTGGGTTGCAATGCAGATTAAGGTGGACTCGTAATTGGTTGTCGCAATATTGGGGAGGTCGAGCAATTCCATTTCGTGCTCATTACGACTGACATTCTAGTTAGATGCTTACATTTTCCTGTGTTTTCTTGTACCGTGATGATTCCTGAATTGGCTTGCTTCATTTGGTGTTCTTTTTTCTTAAATGATATTGTTGGTGGTTCCATGTTGTTTCATTCGATGCATCTTGTGGGTTGTGGGTATCCAGGAAGTCGAGATTGGGCTTGTTGCGCGCCTCTCTAGCACTGACTGATTACTTAAAATGGGCTGTGAACCTTTAGTTTAATTTTATGGAATTGGATATGTCTATAGTGGAGAAAAGAGCATTATATTGTCTGTGATTATCTTTTGGCAGAGAATCAGTTCCTCCCATATTAAACAAGCAGAAAAGGAAAACTAAATGAGATGACTAAATTGAAATATATCGAAGTTCCAAACAAGTGCTAAATCTAGAAAATAAAAAAGACCAGTTCAGTAATATTTACTGCGGTTCACCTCTATGAACTGTGTTTCCCAGGAGATGATTAGCTTAGGATGTCTTGGTGTCCCTTGTAAAAGTTAGTCTAATGTATGTTTCGTTCAAGTGTGCTCTGTTTGTTTATCTAGTTAGTGAGTTTCTCAGTTCTACTCCTTATTGTTCTTTGAAGTGCTAGATGCATCTCTTCACTTTTACGGTGCCGTTGTCATGTTGGCTTTGTAGTATGCTGCTACTTTAACAGAACAGCTGGAGCAGCTGGCTGAGGAGAGAACCTCAGATGGGTTACCAAGGTCCTTCACATGTCTTTTGGAACTCTCTCTCATTTATTGTTGTTGTTGAATTAGATGAGCATTTCATCTTGGATTTTTCATTTTTGAACATCGGACTGCTTGTTGGACAGTTTTCATGAGTTTTCTGGTTACGGACCCTACGACATGGTCTTGTTGGCTGGATCACAGACTGCTTGTTGTTGCCTCTTATATTCGCTTAGTAGGACCAGCAGAAAGAAGACTTTCACCATCGACCGTTTAACCAATTAAATATTGCAAGCTATTTTGATTTTTTTTTTTTTGATTCCCTGGTTTTGTAGATTATATGGGAAGGTTTTCTAATCTGTCCAAATCATAGGCTACTAGAATGACCATTGCAGTCACACTTATTTATGGTTCTAGAGTTACTGGTTCTCAGCTTAGCAACTTTCATCTGAAGCTACTAGCTAACACTCTAGTTCATATAAGGCATGGTTCAAAGAAATGGATTTAATCTGTCCCATGATGTTTGCTAGTGAAAGACTAAAACTCTTCCTTATTCACAGGAGTGTGTGGGATCCGAAGCCAGATAGTTTTGCAAATCCAACGTCAAATGAGAATTTTACTGATGCACTCGAACAAAAGTTTAACTATCGGATGCTGCACGGGGATGCATCCACAGTCTATGATGCAATGTCAAAAGAAGCTGCTCGATGATAGCAGCCTGATTGCTAAAGGAGAGATCAGCGAAGAATTGGCCGTCAATGACAATAACATATATATGGAACTTAAGGCTATGTTTAATCATCCCAATTTCTAATCAAGATAGGACTGGATGGGATAGGATATAAAATCCAAAAAAATTTAATATATTATATCCACTACTTGGTGATTGCAATAATAAAGTTGAATATATTCACAGCATATCATGTATATTATTTGGTATAAATAATATATTAGAAAAAATAAACCAAAAAATTTATAAACAGAAATGGTAAAAATCTCTCACTACACTCTTGCTTTATTTTATTTTATTTTCCTCTCTTTTATTAATTAATTTCTTTTTATTTTTTTCTTCTCCTCCCATCATTATCTAATAAAATTTTATTAAATAGTAGACTGTACTAATATAACCAAAATGCTAAAATATCTAAAATATATAATAAATATAAATTATATTTATATTTATATATTGAAATTATTTTGTAAAATATAATTAAATTCGAATATATATAACTAAAAATAAGATTATATGAAAATAACTAAATTCTTATTTTTTGTTATATTGAATTTCTTATATTGCAATTCACATATTATTTATATAGAGATATAATATTAATTTTGTTAATTTAAAAAGTCTGTCATTCAAGAAAAATAATTTTTCTATTATGGATGCTAGAAATCCTATTCACCATTATCTCAGCTCCCTCACGAAATATTTTTATCCAATTTATATCTCCCTTATATCCCTATTTATCATGTCTTGAGCATGCACCAAATACAATATAAGATAAATTTTATTCTATCTCGAAGTTTATTCTAACTATCAAACGCAACCTAAGAGTATCTGATCAAGAGCCGTGCGACCGAGGCAAGGTGAATGAATTCAAGGAGCAACCCGCAACATTAATGCCTTCACCTATCGTATGATCTTTTCCTCGCCCTGCAAAGATGTACAGATGATGGGAGGTTCTCCCTTGGAAGGGTTTAATTAGACTTTGCTCGAGTGCATGAGCTGGTTCCAGAAGTTGCGGGCTCAAAAATGTCTAAAAGACCATTCTTCCAATGGGGGCATACTCTGTTAGATTTAAGTCAAGCCCATTAGCTCTTGGCCTCATAGTTACACCGCTCTGTTGCAGAGTTACATGTAAATTCCCGTGGTGAAGTACCTATTAGATGTTAGCAAGTTCACTTGAGGCTTTACTTCTACAATACCACTAAGTTTGCACAGCTCTGTTTTATCCATATATCTTATCCAGTCTTGTATGGTAGTACCTCACCATATAGCAATGATCTTTTTACCAAATTCAAATGGTGTTCATTCGGGGGCAATAAAGAAGAGGTGAGGAAGGGAGGAAAAAAAGGGTAAACACAAAACCCGACTAGGACCCTACCCGACCCAACCCGAATTTTCGCTTCAGGTATTAAGTTTTTTGGGTCAATTCGGATCGAATCAGAAAACACTACCTTATGATTTGGATTGGGTCAGGTAATGTCAAAACCCAACCTGACCTGACGCATTGACAAACCTTGTGGTGACTATGTTGCCGCAGACGAGTGGTGCTTGGAGGCCACACCGGCGGGTAATGGCAATGGCGAGGAATTATTGTAGTTGTTCTTTCATCAGGGTTTTTTGGATAGAATTATTTGTTTGGGTATGAAGACAGAGTATGGTTAATTTTATCAACTAGAGGTTGCAGAGTTGGATTTTCAAATATAGAGGACGCAAAGTGATAGAGCAAGAAAAACTCAAGAATGGGCTTCTATATACCCCTTATTTTTTTCACCTACCAACAAGAACTAGAGGAGTAAGTAATTAACCTGAACAACAATCCCAACCGATGATTCACGGCTCGGACCAAGCTCTTTTGGGTTTGCTCGAGCCTTTTCAGGACTAGGTCATTCTTTACACCATGACAAAAGGAAATTTCCTGAATTTAATCTCAATAGGACCCTTCGATTCTTAAGTTAGTATCGAAGGATAATGAAGGGAAAGGAACTTGGCTCAAGAGCTTTCTCTAGAAGAGAGCCAAAAAGCCAAAGAAAATGTGGGACTCATCCTTAATCATTTATATATCTTGACATAGTTATTACCATAAATGTCTTACTCCCATTCGTGGAATTATCAAAATTTGATCAATAACTATTCAATTTACTCATAAGGATGCGAGCCATTACCGTAACCCTATGAACATGCTGAAAGCCACAAACTCTCTTCATAAGAAGTAGCAAATATCCGAATCACATATTAACTAGACTGTTCACTTATGATATAATTCAAACTCGTGATCTCATGAAAAGACATCCAGACTCCTTTATCATTGGGCTATTACGCTCGACGATGGATACCAAACTTGTCTTCCAAGTAAACATTCGAGAATCTTGACTAGCCATGCCCCCATGTGGGCCCTACATGATGATCGGATAAATCCTTGAAAGCATTCAAGATAAGGGCCGACCTACTTTGGATATCTTATCGGTTGGCTCGACTGTGGTTGGGCTTCTCCAAGGGGTCTGGTCGAGTTTTTTTTTTTTTTTTTTTTTTTTGCTGATGGATTGAGGCCCAATCAAATGGGCCTGATAATTTCACCCCACGTCACCTATGACGAGCCCACCCCCTTCCCCGATTCATCATGCCATCTTCGTGCCTTCTCTTCTCTTTTTCTCCTCTTCTTCACGTAACAAATTTCGGAAACATAATCAAAATAAAAGATACTTGGACGATTCTCTGAAGATGACAGAAAATCGACCACTTGGCATAGACTATTTTTAATCGATAAGAAGCCTTGGAAATGGTTGAGTGATCAAAGACCAGGCCCTTCCGGCATGACTACTTCTCCCAAAGGTTGAATGTGATGTGTGCATTTGATTTCTTTGACCTCATTAGACAGATTTGATTGACTGAAACCAATGGATCAGATCAATCCTAAGTGATCCTGAGTTTTTATATTGTCAAAAGAATTCTTTGATTCGATCACACTATAATACCCATTTACAAATTTCTTCCGTGTTGTATCACAATTCTACAAAAATGCATTTTGGATGAATTGATCAAAAAGTTAGATAGAAACTTTTGCAACTCTAGAGAATAATATTATATATTAAGATAGGCTTTAATGTACGACATTTAAATGGAAAAGAATTTGTTACTTTCAAAGTGTGAAAAGACTACCTTTTCTTTGCCAGAAATCAAAACATCTTGTTTGGCATCAACTTCAATGTATTAAATGCACACCATACTACCGAAAAAAAATTGCACATCACAAGAATCACATTTAAATCTCCAAATAAGCATACCTTAAGTGAAAGTCAAGATTCACAATTTCACACACAAGGTAGCACTTAGAATTAAAGGAAACAAATGTTGACATTAACATACTATGAAACTAGAAAGGATTTGGACTAGGGGTGTGCAACGGGAACCGCCCGAACCGGGAACCGGCCGGACCGGACCAAACCGGTCGGTTTGGGCGGTTCCCATGGTCGGCGGTTCGGTCCCCGGTTCCTAATCTTGGAACCGGTGGCGGTCGGTCCGGTTCCCGGTTTCAAGGTGGGAACCGGACCGAACCGGACCGACCGGACCGAACCAAACTTTTTATATATAATTTATATACATAGAATTAATAAAACATATAAACATGATAACTTATTGCAACCAAAATTGCAATTTGAGGTAGCAACCTCTTATGTGGCCAAGAGACCATTAAAATCATTTTTATTACTCTTTTATTTATAGAAAAATCTCATTGATAGTTTCGACGTGGAACTAAGACTTCAAGAGTTCCCGTGAATCACACAAGTGAAGTTTGAATATTTTGCACGTGGAACACGTGTGATTAGTTTTGTTGAATTGCCCGAGAATCGGGTGAATTGATCGGTCAAAACGTGATCACTCTTTAGTTCTTTAGTGCAAAAAAGTATAGTTGATTTTTTTGGACCGGACCGGACCGGACCGGAACCGATGGAACCGATGGTCCGGTCCGGTTCCCGGTCCTAGGACCAAACGGTCCGGTCCACGGTTCGCAATTTTGGGAACCGGTGCTCCCGGTCGGTTCCCGGTTCCAAGGTGGAACCGGACCGAAGCGGGAACCGATCACCCCTAATTTGGACTGAAGATAAATTGCGGGAAAACGTGTTTTGTAATACAAAACAATAACTCTTGGAGAACTTTACAAAAGAAAGATGATTAGGTCATTTTAGCAGGACTGTGATATGTAAATTGCAGCTTTGAAGCTAGAAATATTTTTCTATCGTGGGCAAAAAAATTAAGGCATGTTTTTGGTATTTTTCCTGCTTCGGTTTTTTTTTTTTTTTGCCGGTTGCCTCCAAAATTAAAAGCTGGGTTATTTGGATTAAGATCTAAACCTTTGCCCTTTGATTTTTTGAAAGATAAATAATACTGATTTGGCTTAAGAGTGCTGCTGAGTTAGCTTATCGAAAAAGAGAAGGGCTACCAAATTTGTTAAATTAGCTTCCATATATCGGAGTTTAATCGTTTGAAAAAAATAGATCTTTACTAGTAGGCATATTTTTCCATGCTTGGAATGGGTCTTGTGTTGTATCATTTTAAGATATTTAAATTTAGTAAAGTTCCTTCTCAAATTGTGCCCATTTGGCTTGTGTGAGAACTACAATTTTTTTGTGTAGAAGTGATGATAATAATAAAATGTGATATAAGAAGTAAAAACAATAAAATAATACATATGAAAGCAAAATATAATGATAAATACGTAGATTGAGTTGCCTTACTTATGAATTGCTCTAACAGAAATATTGTATACTTCTTTTTTTCTACATTCACTAATATTAAATTGAATTTAACATCGACTAATTTTTATTTATAATCTGATATAGTTTCTTTGTTCACTATCCTTTTAGACAGCACAATTAACAAATGTTGTATTCCATTATATATTGTATTTTACAAGAAAAATATAAATTTACTATCAATAGTATGAAGTAGACTCATGTTTATATAATTAGAGACATATCTTCATTAGAAAAAGTATATGATGCATAATAAGGTCATACTGACTTGCAATTGTAAGTAAATGCGATGTACTATTTTATGGAAATTTAGCCTATTTTCGCTAAACCACCTAGTCTTATAGATACATATCTTTACTTACAGTATTTTCTCTTTGCCACATAACACGAAGTGAGTCAAATTGATTGAAATATATAATTAGGAGTATTTTCTCATTAGCAAAAAAGCATCATGTACGTGGGCCCCATGATTTTTTTTTTTAAATACTAGAACCAAGTATATTAGAGAATTTATGAATATCCATCATGGACGTATTTCAACAAATTTGACGGAAAGATTTGTTAAACAACATCATGGACGTATCTTAACAACAAATCCTTTTTTGTTTTGTTAATGATATAACACTATGTTCAAAGAAGGAGAAAACGAACAAAAAGAAACCGAAACGACATCCACCATGAGCAAAAAGAAATTAAAATAATTCGACTGCAAAGAAAGTTTTCATAATTAATGTAATTACATTATTTATTTCACTATATTAGACAAGATAGATGACGCTAAATGAATTCTTCTTCTTTTTTATAAAACCCTTTAGATGGTGTAAATATTAACTTTTTTCATAGGCTGAAGCTAAAAAGGGTATACGAAACAAATTCGGAAAATTAACTTGCCACGTCATCATCAAAGTAAGTCCACGTCATCGCGCCTTTTTTGCTGCCGTCATTCTGACACACTCCGCTCGGTGAAAAGCGAAGTCAAAATCACCGTAGACCACGCGGGCCCCCGCGCCGTGCACGAGCAGGGAAGCGCCTCGTTCCGATTTTCCCTTACTACCCTCCTCTCAAACCACGATTTACAAGCAAACCACGCCAGGAAGCCATGTGATTGCGACAGCAGTTGAGGGCATAATCGACATTTCATTGCGAAAAGTATGGGGGGAGATCCCGGCAAAATCTCTCACAGCCCTTTTAAAACGCCCTGCGTCTTAAGTCCTCCGACCAACAAAAGAACCAAAAACGATGGCGGACGCGTCCACCAATCGCCGCCGCAATCGCCCTCCGACCGCCGCCGCCGCCGCCGCCGCCGCCCTCCTCCTCGCCGTGTTCCTCGCGCTCGGCCTAATACCCAATGCCTCCGCCGAGCCCGCCCCGGCCCCGCCGGCGCCGGCGTGCGGGGCCGAGTCCCGCGGCGGGTGCCACGACAGGCCCGAGGCCCTGAAGCTCAAGGTGGTGGCGATCGCGGCCATCCTGGCAACGAGCATGATCGGGGTCGGCGCCCCGCTGTTCTCCCGGGAGGTCCCCGCGCTGAAGCCCGACCGGAAGCTGTTCGTCATCATCAAGGCCTTCGCCTCCGGGGTCATTCTGGCCACGGGGTACATGCACGTGATGCCCGACTCCTTCGACGACCTGCGGTCCGAGTGCCTGCCCGAGGTCCCGTGGCGGAAGTTCCCGTTCACCACGTTCGTCGCGATGCTCTCCGCCGTGATCACTCTGATGGTGGACTCGTACGCCATGGCCTACTACAAGAAGATCAATGCCAAGATAAGCAGCGGCGGCGGCGGCGGGGGCGGGGATGCGAATGGTCAAGCGAAGGACGCGGTGGTGGGGTTAGAGCATGGAGGGGCCGAGGCGCACCTGCACGGCGGCGGCGGCGCCGGCGCGATCGAGGGAGAGAAGGAGCAGCTGCTGAGGTATAGAGTCGTGGCTCAGGTGCTGGAGCTGGGCATCGTGGTGCACTCGGTGGTGATAGGCCTCTCGTTGGGGGCCTCCGACAATCCATGCACGATCCGGCCGCTCATCGCCGCCCTCTGCTTCCACCAGATGTTCGAGGGGATGGGCCTCGGCGGGTGCATACTACAGGTACGTCGATCTATTCCCGACACGACACGACACGACACGAGAACTCATGTGTTCTTCAGTCGGCTACTTTCGGCTATGGTAGGATGCTAACACGAACGAGTGACATGGTTTGACAGGCGGAGTTCGGGCTCAAGGTGAAGTTTATCATGGCCTTCTTCTTCTCGGCCACCACGCCGTTCGGGATTGCGCTCGGGATCGGCCTGTCGAACGTGTACAGCGACAGCTCCCCGGCGGCGCTGATCGTGGAGGGGCTGCTGAACGCGTCGTCGGCAGGGTTGCTGAACTACATGGCCCTCGTGGACCTCCTCGCCGCCGATTTCCTGGGCCCGAGGTTGCAGGCCGACATGAAGCTCCAATCGTGGGCCTACGTCGCGGTCCTGTTCGGAGCCGGATTCATGGCCCTGATGGCTAAATGGGCCTAGCTTTATTTTTATTTACTTTTTCTAGTGAATTAGGTGTTTTACTCCTTTTTGTCTATTTCAAAATTCGTATGTTTAGAATCGCGTTGTTTTTCAGGGAGGGAATGGAATTATTGGCGGTGAAAATTTTCATTTATGGCATCAATATCTCTTAAATCCAGAGAACTTTTGGTAGATATTCAATCGAAGTTCCATTAAAAATCAAGTTTGAGACTCGAATTCTTTTACACGATAAAAAAAATCCTGATCAAATCAAGTAGAATTAAGGTCATATAAAAACGATCTAGTTAGGGCTGAGCCCATTATAAAATAAATCTTGGTTTTCTTTTCTTTTTCTTTTTTTTTTTCAAGATCCAAAGCACAAATCTTTATGATATGTGCGTACGGTTTTTAAGTAAGCTTCGACGTAGCACCAAAGAGTCGTTGAATTTCACTCAACCAATGGAATAAGAATAGCAGGGACCCAAGTTAATAAGCAATCATCAGCTGCCACTGCACATGACAGACATCACACATCGCTGTACCAAAGAAGGCTACTCATGTAATAGACCATTAATATTTTAAAATATTTACATGATGGTCCAAGCATCCTGAGTTTCTTTTTATAGAAAATGCTGAAAGCGTGTTTAAATTTTTACACCACGAAAAGGGAAAATGACACAAATGATTTCTCACTTTAATCAAATACATAATGTGATTTATGAACTTTTTATTCATTCAACATGATCCTTAGACTTTAGCTTGATATACAATATCGTCTTTGAATTTTTAATTTTTCTCAATGTGACCCCAAGCTTTTGGTATATATTCAATCCAATTTCTAAATTATATGAAAATGTTTATTATTGTCCTTGAGTTTAAATAAATGGAAGGACAATATTGAATATCCATATCATTGAGAGACTAAATTGAACATGTTAAAAAAACCTAGGAACCACATTAAATAAATTACATTTTTAAGGATGACAATATACCTTAACCTAAAGTTCATTATCACTTTGAACAAATTACAAATTCAGGATCACATTACAAATTAAAAGGCTTAGAACTAAACTAATCAAATTTTGCCTGCACTTTCAGCACGCCACGTCATGTCTATCACTGAGGCGAGGAATGGCGTGCCCTATCCAAATTGAACAACATCAGTGCACCCATTGCTCCGATCACTGGCCGCACGGGTTTGCAATAGATCTCAATGTTGCTTTAGGCGTGTCCGATCATGCTCGCGTCCATGCTTGCTGCATTTCTGGAGTCCGCATCACCCCTCGCCTGCCTTCAATTGACTTTCCAAGTTTCCTTTTTGCATTCATCAGTTCGGCAAGTGATGAGAATGAGTCAATTTTCATGGAAAGAACCCGCAATCATCGACCTGTCAGTGAAACGAGCAAGAAAGCATCTGAAGTTATGAGGGGACAACACAATATGCAACAAACAAAAACACCAAATTCGACCCAGAATTAACAACTCTCTCAATGTACAAGACCCGACATGCTACAAACTGGGGATGTAGGGTTTCTATATTACCCAACCCGACCATAATCATAAGGGTCGCGTTCTCTCTCTAGTCCTATCTGACCCGAAATGGATTGGGCCCAAAACGAAAACCCAGGTGTCAATGACAATTTGTAGAACAGACAGCAACACCAACCAGTTTTATGCATTAACTCATCAATCTTTCGTTTGTTGCATAGGGTTTCTAAGGGTTCAGTTGGTACATGAAAAAAAGAATCTAAGACGTGATTTTTTTGCCGAGTACCTTATGATGTTTCCTAGGAATTGGGATAGCTAAAGCTTCCTGAAAATACACTGATTCATAAGCATCACCTCCCATAACCGGCACTGATAAAATCTCCGTCCCTAGTTTCTCATCCTCCAAGTAGTGCAAGGTCAACGCACCGATCATACTCTACATATAAACCTATCAAAGTAGGTCGATTCGGGTTTGAGACATGTCATAAATGGTTGAACTCAAATTAATTCATTTAACCTGTTTATGACCCATTTATTGTAAATATAGTACTTCATTTTCTTTTTTCTTTCCTTTTTTTGTGACTTCTTCCTCTTCGCCGTTGGCCGACCGACTAGGTCCTTATTTGAAATAAAGTCTGCTTCCAATCCTTATTTAAGAAAATGAAAGCACTTTGAGCCTTTTTTGGAATTTTCCCAAAAAAAAGAATGTACAAAGGAAAATCAAATTAGATTTCCATTCCAAATAGTGAAAATATTTTTTTGATTTATTTTCAATGGGATAAAAATGAGACGATTCCGAGTACAGACATTTATATATTGCCATTTTCCTTGAATGTGTAAAAAAGAAGAAGAAGAATTTGCCATGTCTGCAACAGAATCATAAAATGATGTCATCATTTTGATCAATTGCATTATTTAAAGTACAAGACTTTATAGAAATATCATATCTAATAACTGAAATGTATTGCCAATAATGCCATGTAAAGCGAAATCACAATCATATTATATTTGTTTCTGTAAATATAAATAAAACAATCACATTTGAGTAAAAAATGATTCTCGACATGTTCCACGTTTTTTTTTGTGTTTTTTTGGGTTTAATAAGTAAGTATTATAGAGCAAATGAAGTACAACAGCTTAGGGGCAACCCCCAACATTACAAATAGATCTAATAATTCAAAAAGATGGAGGTAGGAAGTCTCTATATAGTAGCCAATACAACATTTGACGGGAAGATCTAACTTTTTGTTAAAGTGAAGCTCTACCTATTACATTTTTACGCACCTTGGCTAAAATAATATGGATGTCAATTGTTTTATTTTGAAATCATTTATAGTTATGCTCCATCCAAATGCAATATATGGCTGCCGGAAAAAAGCACTTTGAGGAGTCTCGCCACCAAATCTTTGCCCTTCGTTGCCCTAATCATCCATTGAAGTTCTTCATTCCATCCTCCTAAAAACCACTTAATCCCATGTTGCACAAGTATACTACGCCAAATGCTGCCTATCCATTCGCACCGGAAGAATAAATGAGTTATGTTCCATGTTATTTATCCGTGTATATTTGATTCAATAAAAGAAATGAATACTCTTCCACAAGTTCAGAAATTATGCAGGAGATAGAAGTTCTATTGACAATATGGCATACTTGAGTTTTGTATAAGAGTTCAAGTATTTTACTAGCACAGTTCTTAATCATTTATCAACAAAATTTGTTATATGATCGTACTAAATGCAAGTATCATGTATAATCCATTTCTCTCGATGTCGATGACCTATGCTTGAATAATCCAAGAATTTAGACTTGATTTTACATGTCTTGTCACAATGGGAGAAACGGATGCAATGTGAGACTTCAAATTTCTTTGCTCCATCAGGAGCGTAAAATGATAGCCATTTGAGGTGGAGACTGTTCATAATGTTATGCATCATATTGTCATGAGAATTTTATTGGTTTAAATAATTTGTTTCGCAAAAAATGATTGATTTGAAGAATATTTTCTCAAAATAATTGATCATATTGTTTAGAATAATTAGCCAACAAAAAAATTGTTTCATTCTTGGCAAAAGTTTATGCCTAAATTTTTTCATGAGCAATGATAATATTTTTCATTGTACATTTTTATAAGTGATACAAGCGATTATTTTCATAAAAATAATTTTTTTAAAATATGGGATTTTTGCGAAACAGATGGATTTAAGTTTTTCAATTTGAGGTGAAATATTTTCTAAACCACATTTGGTAAACCGTCCTAAATATTTGTCGTAGTTTATATGCGTTGTTATTTCTTACTCCCCTTAAATTAGATATTAAGTAGTCCATCCTGCTGCCAAGGGAACGTGCCATGTGCGGCCAGATGTCAAATGACAAAGTTAGCTGAGTTTGGAGCATGACTCGTGAATCTAAATCAAATCATGTTCACACAATTGAAGTTTCTAAGGTCACACCCATCAAAGCGCAAAAAGAATAGATTCTTCTTAATTTCCATGTCGATATCCGAAGTGATAAGTCATAGTTGATTCCTAATGTCTATAAAATAAATAAATAAATAAAATCAGCAGCATCTCTAAATTTCTAAAATTATTAAAGATAATTAAACAGAATACAAAATCTCAATCACGACAACTGCTTATGCGCGCTCGCGTCGCCCACCGAAAGTCTACTAGTTATAGAATAGTACTTGTCCAGTTCGCCTTCTTTCTCATTTTAAGTACAAATATTTCACAATTTCAGTCTAAAATGCCTCAAAAGAAATTAAAATTTAGAGCTCCAATGCCATATCTAATATCATATATAAAGTTGGCTCCTCCTAATTAATGCACCGTGTCGATTATGGGAAAAGACAAAAACGAATTCAATGAGTAATATCTAATCTAATTAAATTTAATATAGTACGTATAACGTTGTTCTCCTAATAAATAATAAATATCTAATCCAGTTTAATCTACTTTATTTAAATTTGATATCTAAGATATGTACACTTTTTTTTGGTCAAGAAGATATATAAACACTTGGCTCCTGCTATTAGTTAGCCACATTAATTAGATCGCTTTATTATTTAAAAAAACACCATAGATTGGCCAAATGCAATCCAATCTAATCTGATATCTAGTCTTGTATGTATGTATGTATGTATGTATGTATGTATGTATGTATGTAAAGAAGGTTTATCACGGCGGCATCATTCGAAGATAAAACCGATTTTTAGCTTAGATTTGTAACCAGCTGCCATCATTTCCTAGATACTAGGCTGGCAGTCGTCGAGAGGCCAATGCAGTAGAGCTAAGATCAGGCCGGGGGTGTTTCCAAATTTGGTTACAAATCCCTCCGTAGTTAACCCTTCCGTTTTATTTATGTGGAACGGGGGCTCCGATAACCACGGCCTTTGTTTAAGGTCCTTAGGCTGGACCAATCTAGTCTTATATGTATGTATATATGTATGTAAGAAGGTTTTCCACGGCGGCATCATTTGAAGATAAAACCGATTTTTAGCTTAGAAGTAGGAAAACAAAAAGATAAATTATCAACCCACATGTCCTGAAAAATCAATGGTGGACTCACACCATACCGAAACCTTAACGTTCGGTCTATTGCTCATAAAACAAAATGATGCTTTGAGTTGGGAAAGGTTTTTTAGTATAGCCATTATGGTCGCTCGCCAAAGACGATACAAGGTTGGCATTCGGATGCGGTTCGTGAAGCTCTCTTGGTACCGCTACATAGAACATGGTATACATTATCGACGATTATCATCTAAAGAAAACTCTAAGTCTCGAGACGCACTAACAGTCTGGGCTTGATCAGATAACCAGCCAGTCAATAGGACATCGTGGACCTTGGACATTGAGCAACATTTTCAATATTTCTACTGGTCGGTAAACAACTATCTGCTCCTTGGAGCCACTTTTTAAATTTATGCCTTCTCTTTTATGGCTGAAAATGTACTCTGTAATAGTTTCATTAATCAATCATCAATCAATCACCCAAAAAGACCGCATAAAAATAAATAGGAAAAAAATAAGATTGTGATATATGTTGGGGTTAAATTATTGATCCGTTTTCTAGAGTTTCTTAGATTTTCTCTAAGACTCAATTATCTAGACGGTCCTAGGTGAACTCTTGCGGTAGTTAAAATTAGGGACGAATATTGATGGAAAATGTGTTCTTCCCTTTTCTTGAAACACTTTCGGTCGTTTTCATTGATTATTGTTTTCCAACTGACTGATTCAAAGTTCCAGAAGCGAATCATATAGCATTTAGTAAATTTAAGCATGATCAAGCCGAGGCTTAATTTTTTAAACCGTCTTTGCGGCAATGTGTTACATATCTGACAGATGAATAATTACTCCAACATATGTGATATTGCTGTGGAAGGCCTCCTTGTTATTCAAGATCATCTCTGAAAATAAAATGCCAAGAGAACTGTATAAAATGGATAAAAAAAAATACCTATGTATTGAGGATGCATTTGTTTTGCGGAAAATCAATAAGTTAGAAAACATTTTCCAAACTAAAAAGATTCACTTGTATTGCATGCGAAATTGAATTGACAGAATTGCATTTTCATCATCAATGAAAATGCTTAAGATAGAACGTCATTGGTTATTAAATTATTTTTTGTCAAATTATTATTATTTTTTTGGTCAGATTTTTTTGTCAAATTATTATTCTAGGCAATGAGGACAATTATTTTTAGGTAACTTACGTAATGAAGTAAAGCACTCACACTTGGCAGAGACACTGCTGGATTTTTGAACTAATGTCGATTCTTTATTAGTCCCGGGAAAGTTACATGAAGAGTAGGTAGAAAGCATGTTTCTTTTGACCTACAGGTTGCGGTCCTTTTCGTCCACATTAAAAGAGGGGGAAAAACCTCCCTTTCGTCCATTTGTAAGGAAGTTATCATCATAGCAACTCACTCACGAGACGAAGACATCGTGTGTTCTTTGCCGTGTCTTCTTTGCCGTCTCAAACCAAACAGCCAGAATCAGATTTCTCATCACGCAGCATGGCTGAATCACTCCTTTTCAGCAGCGTGCTGGGGAAGATAGCATCGCCGGTGCTCCAAGAAGCCATCGCTATTTACAACATTGAAAATCAGATCCTTGAACTCAGAGAGACGTTGACTGCCATTAAGGCAGTGTTGTTAGATGCTGAGGTGCGGCAGGCGAAGAACGCCCTTCTGCAAGTGTGGTTAGATCAGCTTCAACATGTATTTTATGATGCAGAGGATGTGCTCGATGAACTCAAATGCGAAGCCTTACGAAAGCAGGTGATAAGTCGCTATGGAGGCGTCAAAGGGAAGGTACGCCGCTTCTTTTCCACCTCTAACCCACTCATGTTCCGTGCGGAAATCAGTCATAAAATCAAGGAGATTCGAGAGAGATTATCCAAGATTTCCACTAAGAAAGATCAATTCAATCTTAATATGTGGAGTGTTGACAATGGTGTGGGACATACGCGATCACGAGAGACTCACTCATTCATAAGCAATTTGGATGTTGTCGGAAGAAATATTGATAAAGAAAAGATAATTGAGATGTTGATGCGGCCAGATGACAAAAACCTCTCAGTGTTTCCCATAGTTGGAATAGGAGGTTTGGGCAAGACGACCCTAGCTAAATTAGTTTATAATGATGACAAGGTGAAAGAGCAATTTACGTTGCGACGATGGGTGTGTGTACCCGAGGACTTTGATTTGAGGAAAACTATCGAAGGAATCATCAAGGATGCAACTCCTCGAGATTTGAGTATCTTTGATATTTAACAATTGCAAAAATCTCTCCAAGGCATCATCAAAGACAAGAAATTTCTACTAGTCTTGGATGATGTTTGGAGCAATGATCCCCGTAGATAGAAAGAATTGAGAGACTTGTTATCCAGAGCGGCTAGTGAAAGTAAGATAATTGTGACCACCCGTAGTGTGGAAGTTGCTTCTATTGTAGGTACCCATCCAATGCATAACCTAAAAGGTATTTCTCATGAAAACTCTATGGCCTTATTTAAAAACTGGGCATTTGACGAAAAGGAAAAGGAACCATGTCGTGATCTCCTAGAGATTGGAAATGACATCGTTAAAAAAACTCAAGGAATTCCTCTCCTTGTGACAACTCTAGGTAGCATTCTACATTCAAGGAATGATGATAGGCATTGGAAACATATAAGGGATAGTGAAACATGGGAGTTAGTGGAAGTGAAAAAGGACATTGTGCCGGTACTCGAGCTTAGCTTTGATCATTTACATCCCACTTAAAACGTTGTTTTGCCACATTTTCACTTTATCCGAGAGGATTTAAAATGAAGGCCCATTCTGTGGCTAGGTTATGGATGGCTTTAGGACTCATCAACTCAAAAAGGGAAAAACTAGCATTGGAAGATGTTGGCATTGATTACATCAAAGAGTTGCATAAGAGATCTTTGATCCAAGAAGTTAAAGAGTACGGAGCAATATTAGCATTTAAAGTACATGATTTGATCCATTCTCTTGCAATGAGTGTGGCACAAAATGATTGCTCTATTGTTGGCTTAGATACTATAGAGATTTCAAAAGGAGTTCAGTGCGTTTCATTCTCTAGCACTTCATTAGAGGGAATCTCAAATTCAAATGGAGCCCCACCCTTTTTGAGAAAGCCAACTTCAAAGAGGCTGCGCGCCATTAAATTTCAAAACCAAGTTGATGATGGAGTTATTACAAGAGAGTTTGCTAGAACATGCATCTCCAAGTGTAACCACATACGGTTTCTGAATTTGTCATGTGGTAGTTTTGAGGAGCTGCCAAGGTCCATATGTAATTTGAAGCAATTAAGATCATTACTCTCAACAAGAACAAGCAATTGAAGAAACTTCTAGATACCATATGCGAGCTGCAAAGTTTGCTAGTGTTATCCCTTGTTGGTTGCTTAGAGCTAGGCAATTTACCCAAAAATATGAAAAGACTTGTCAACCTTAGATATCTAGACATAACAACAAAGCAAAAGAGTTTGCAAGAAATTGGAATACAATATATGGAAAATCTACATTCTTGGGGACTTAGTGGATGTGAAAATCTCAAAGTATTTTTTGAAGGTACCTCTCGACTGACTTGCCTTCGGAAGTTGAAAATTGGTAATTATGAGGGACCAATATCTCTACTTTTTGGGGAATTAATCGCCCTAGAGTCCTTGACTATTGATAGTTGCGACTTTGCGTTGACCTTGGAGAATAAGTCCAACTTTCCATTCAATCTTCGTACTTTGGTGATTCATAACTCCAAACAAGTGATGAAGTTGCTCCAATATCTCGAAGGATCGGTTTGTACTTTGGAGTCCTTTTGTATCCTTGACTGCCCGAGCTTGACAACTATTCCTGAATGGTTACCCAATTAGACACATCTTAGAATAATTCACTTGATCCGGTGTCCCAACTTAGTGTCCATGGCACAAGGAATCCAGTCCCTCACTACCCTCAAAGAATTACATGTCTACAATTGTGGAGAACTGAGCAAAAGATGTGAGCCGCAAACTGGCAAGGATTGGAACAAAACCACCCACGTTCCTCGAATCTGACTTGATTCAATAGACGTACAATGGATGGATGATTAAGTATGCATCAATCTAACTCTCCCTTCATTTCTTCTTTCTGCATGGATGTGATACATACATACATACAAACAGACAGACAGACAGACAGACAGACATACATACATACATACATACATACATACATACATACATACATACATACATACATAATGTATGGGATTCCCTTCTTATCTTTTTTAGCTTGACTTCCTCACTTAATGAAATTTAGAATAAGAGAATAATGCTTTATGCACATTCATAATATTGACAACTTTAACTATATGATTTTGGACAACTTCTGACAAATCCCAACTTGTTAATTTCTTCAATGTAAAATTTGATTCCGTACGATGAAATCTCATATCCTCTTGTTACTTGGAAATTGGCACATGACGTACTGTTTGAAATTTACTTTTTCTATTGATGATTATTATTGCATAAGATAGTTGCTCTCGCTTAAGTTGATAGTTTGATTATAGTTTATCAAATGAATATGTTGCCAGTGTCCTATAAGGGCCAGTTAAGTTCACTAATCTTTTCACAAAGAAATTGAGAAATACTTTGAAATTTATTGTAGAAAATGCACTTGCTAGAAATTTACAACTCCTTCGACTTCAGGAAGATTTCTTTCTTGCAACTTGAGAACATAAAATAGGTGGTCTTCAAAAGCTCCATGTTTCATTTTGAATGAAAACACGGAAAACATTGAAAAGTTATTTCAAGTTTATACTTGAAACTAGGAAACAGTTTCCCTCATTTTAATTTGACAATTGTTTTTAGATAATATAATTTGAAGATTTGTGATAACCCTTGTTGCAAGATACTTGGCTTAATACCAGTTCTATGAGTGTCTAACGGAGCCAGTGAAAAATGCCCACAATCAACATTAAAAAAGACGAATTATCTAATAAAAAAATTATTTTAACTTGATATGCAAGAAAAGATGACAAAT
Organism: Eucalyptus grandis; assembly: GCF_016545825.1. Taxonomy (NCBI): domain Eukaryota; kingdom Viridiplantae; phylum Streptophyta; class Magnoliopsida; order Myrtales; family Myrtaceae; genus Eucalyptus; species Eucalyptus grandis. The sequence goes on from NC_052616.1 coordinate 24,903,085, forward strand.
AAAGAAATCTATTCACTTTTAATTTGACTTTCCTACTTGAGAAAAACTAATTTCTCGATCTTATTATAGAAATATCGAATGTCTTTGATTAATTTGTGCGTGATAAGATTTAGATTCGAGGCTATATTTAAACTCTAAATTTTGATGTGAATAGTAAATCAAGATTCATTACTCCAATACCATTAGCACTTTGTTAAAAAATAATGTGAGCCATCAAAACTGTAAGCATAGTGTCTGCACAGCGTATAAAAGGTATGGTTTCCACGTGTTATCTGGATACATGTCCCTTTGGAGTCATGATATTATTATTTTTAGAAAAAAAAATTGAGAAACACATAAGAAAGAAAACAAACGGAAATTTTTATAAAAATTTCCACATTTTTAGATAAAACAAAAACTTCTACATAAGTTTTTAGTTAAAGATATTTACATCCATATAAAAATTAATTTTACTAACAGTGAAAAATATCTTGGTAAGTAGAATACCAAAGAATGACAAATTTGCATGACACATAATAGAAACTTTGAGCTTATTTCTTTTTCTTTTTGTTTTTTAAATTTTGATGCCGATGAACTCCCCTGATCCATTTGCCATGCCATGTGGATCTCCGCAAAGATTTGGACTTGAACTCCCATGATCTATTTGCCACGCCATGTCATTGATATTGTACTTTTTTCTTTCTTTCCTTGAATGAGTGTTGTTCTTTATTATTTATCTGTGTTTGTATTGCAAACTTCTCCATGGAGAAAATGCCTTAATCATATTATATGAGACCAACTATAGCATTATCATAGTTTGAATTTTTTGAAGACGGTATTTATCTTTCATTCATGGACAGTGAATAAAATTAACACCACACCATCGAATTTTATTTTTGTAAATTATTGTCAGCAACTCGATCTTTTTATAGTTATTCCAGTAGACTATTTAAAGAGTTTCATAGAAATAATGCATTTAAAAACCGTGTTATTTTTCCATTTTTAACTTATTTTAATTCACTTCTACAGAGGAAGATAATGTCTTTCTTTATTTTTTCTCCTAAGACTCTATCTTATGAATATAAATGCACAAAAGCTAATTGCATCGACACAAATTTCTGTTATGTGCTCAACGCCTTCGTCCATTTTAGTCTCCCCAGTACTTTTATATGAACTCATGATTTTGTATGCTATAGTCCCTATAAACCCAGCACCCCTTTTAATGACTGCAATGGAGCGCTCAAAACTGCACAAATTGGACAAATCAGTATCATTCGAGGCTGAAACGGGTTTCCAGCCTTGAAAGCGAGAAAACAAAAACATAATTGTTAACAACATGTCCTCCAAGAATCAACGGTCGACTCGCCCCATATGAAAACCTTAATGTTCTGTCCATTACTTGGAAAACAGAACGATCCTCTTAGTTGGAATGCTTTCTAGTATAGCCATTATGATGACTTGCCAAAGACGAGATCACACTGTCATCCACCATTTATGATTCATGAAGCTCCGCCGATTACCACTACTGTTTTTCCAACGACAAGAAAAGAAAATAGCTGGATCAATTGTTTTCGACATCGCAAAGAACGTGCAGAACCAGCTTAAATCGCGTGCTCACCTGTAATTGGGATGGGATGTTCTAGGCAAAACCGTGCTTCCTAAGTTCGTGCACAACAACGAGAAGGTGCAAGAACACTCTAATTTTAGAATCTCGGTATGCATTTCCTATGTTTTGATCTTTAAAAAAAAAAAAAAAATCTTGAAAATGTCTTGAGAGATGCTATCGGTCAAGACTTGATTAGAGTTCCAACAGCTACTAGATACCTTGAACGTTGAACATTTCACTGTAGGTCCAGTTCGAAATAATTACAACGCATTTGTCAAGCTTATTCAAGACCTATTAACAAGAACTGCAAAAGTAAATATATAAGTTTACTCGCTTCAGATGTTCCAATAGTTTAATATAAAAGAAATGAGCTAGCGACCTCCATTTTCCAACTTTCAGTTCTATGGTTTTGCTAACCCACGTTTGTGTGCGCCTTGTACAAATTAATCAAAGTTCCTCCATTTTAAGTCAATCAGTATGACAGAGTCTAGACTTTATCTAAGTCATACTTGCTCTATTCGTCATATTTCTTCACTGATTACTTCATTAGGGGATGTGGTATGAATAAAGAACTGATTACAGGGTTAATTTCAATTGATCACAGGCCCATAAAGAAGAGTTCCCACAAACTCTCTCCCTCTCTCTCTCTCATGTCTGAAGTACTTTCTAGTTCATTTTCAGGATGGATTCAGAGCAAATACACTCCACTCATACATGAGCTTTAGATATAGACATACTGAATTTGCCATGTGAATTTATTATCTTGGATCCACCCATACAATTAATTCTCTCTTGCCGGAAGAGCTCTATCTACCACTCTGGGGTAGCTTTGTCTCCTTCTACCTTATTCGAAACCCTAACCTGAAACCCTCGCCTCCTCCTTACTTTACCTCCATAGCCATCTTGAAACCCTGACTTTTTCCGTTCCTTGCCCTACAGGACTCTGCAAATTTCTCTTATTTCATTTACCATGTCAGAAATCACTTGGATCATCTTTTCGTCTCTTATTTCATTTACCATGTCAGAAATCACTTGGATCATCTTTTCGTCTCATTTCACATCTCAAATCCTGGTTTTCTGAGTACATTTGTATTTCCAACACCAGAGATGACAACAAATGCCGCTTCAAAAGATCCTGCTCCCTGTCCCTGTAGTGATTGTTTTTTTGGCCATACCCTCTGGAGTTGGGGTTTAATAGGCGAGCCTTTACCTCCCCTGATGATCTTGTCTGCTCAGCTTACAGGTGTGATTTGTCTCCTTTAAAATATTTCGTCTGTAGTATTCCGATGGAGGAAAATGAAGCTGAGAACCAACGAATGGCAGCCCTCTTTAGGCGTATGGGCAAACCGTTTCTGTAAAGAGAGTCAATATCAGAGATGACTTAGTTTATAAAAAAAGATTAATGAGAGTAAACTCACGCTGTTTGGAAAGCTTTTGAATAATCCCAGCTTCAACTTCTGAGCTTTCCAAACCACAATGAGGAAGGCCTGGCACATAGACAGGGTGAATTTCAATGAGGAAAGCTTTTGAATAATCCATTACTTTTCAAAATGAAGTTGATCTAAAAAGGGTGGTTGGTACTAGCCCTTGAAGTTTCTCAAACGACCTTCTTATTCTTAAACAATGGATCCCATCAACCCTTCTCGAGTGCTACAATTTTAATCTCTGTGTTTCCTGGGCTCAATTTACGGATTACCCTTTGAATGGAGGTTAGAAGAGATCTATTCATGTTCAGCTAGAACTGTTGGAGATCTCAAGGAGGTGAGACTAGAGCAAAACAACACCTCAAGCAGGAGCAATGGAAGAGTAAAAGTGACCCTCGATGTCTCCAAATCTCCTATCCCTGATATTCTCTTAAACTATAAAGGAAAGGATTTCTGGGTGGACTTTAAATATTCTCTCAAACTATAAAGACAGAAATCCTTTCCTTTAAATGTTAGGAGGTCTCTTTTGATGAAAATAATCTGGATGACTATCATTGTGGGTATTGGTTAAAGGTTGAAGGAAAGGAGTACAGCCCTTATTGGAGGATTTTTTTTTGGAAAAATGGATCTAGAAAACATGAAGGAGATTATACCTGAAACTCCTACTGATGCCACTCTTATGGAGCTTGGAGAGGAAAATTTCAATGTGCCAAAACCACTGCCAAATAGAGAGCATGCTCAAAAAAGAAAAGGCAAGGAAATCTGCATTGAGGAGGGAAGATTAGGACAGGAGCAAAACTCAATACTTGTGCCTCTCACAAAAGTGTCCTCTGATTTGGCAATTATAAAACCCAAAACACCTACCTTGGCGCTGAAACCTGTGGAAGAAATTAAAAAGAAAAAAGAAAACAAAGGGGGTTAAACAAATTTCTAGTAAGAAACAGAGGAGGTTCGGCCCTTATGTTAGCAAAGGGATGTTGGATGAAACCGAGCTACCGAAAACAATAATATAAGTTGTGGAGGAATCAAACAAATGGACTTTGGTTGGTAGCCCTAATAAGCCACTGGAGTACATATAAAGTTTTTGTACTAGAACTATCAGAGGTTGGACACACCACCAACAATTCAAGCTATTAGAGCATTAGTAGCTCAAGGAAGGCCTAATATCCTATTTCTTATGGAGACGAAAAACAAAGTACAAGTTGTTTTAAGAATAAAAAAGAGATTAATGTTCAAAACCAGCTTTTTAGTTAACCCAGTGGGTGTTACAGGAGGCTTAGCAATCTTTTGGAATGAGGAAGTCCCCATTATAGTGGAATCCTATTTGATTCATTTCATGGATGTTATCTATAAGGCTAAGGCTAGTTGCCCATTTATGAGAACTATTTTTGTGCATGTTCCACCTACTTTTCAAGAAAGAATTTTACTATGGGATGAGTTATACAAAATTAGCCTGCAAAATTCATGTCCATGGATTTGTTTAGGTGACTTTAATTCCTCTACCATTGTGAAAAAGCAAGAAGAAGAATGATGAATAATTATTGACTCAACACTTTCAGGGAGTTCTTGAATTCCTATGCATTGATGGATATGAAAAGTAAAGGTTGTACTTTCACTTGGGCAAATAATAGAGAATGGGCAAATTTTGTCAAAGAAAGATTAGACAGAATTCTTTACACTATAGAATGGATAACTATTTTCCCACAACATAAGCCTTTGACCTCCCAGCTGTAGGTTCCGATCACTATCCAATACTTTTAGAACTTGAAACAAAACCATAAAAAAAAAAAAAAAAAAATCAGGTTTGAGGCTTTTGGGTTGAGGATGAAGAATATGGGTCAACTATCCAAAAAGCATGAAACTTAGCTTAATAGAGAAATTTGAGTTTTTGCACAAATTAAGCATGGTAACAGAGACTTTAGGAAAATGGAGTAAGAAATTTTCCAATGCCCATTAGGAGATAGCAAGATTAAAGAAAGAATTGCAAGAATTGATGAACTCCCCATCCCACTCTTTTTAAAAGGAGATAGAACAAAACTTGAAAAAGGAGATTGGGAAAAAATGGTGATAGGAAGAGATGTTTTGGGAGATAAGATCAAGAATTAAATGGTTGAAATGGGAGAATATGAATACCAAATTTTTCCATGCAACTACTATCCAAAAAGGCAAAGAAACCGAATGTCTGTGCTGAAAAATCAAACTAACTAGTGGATTTGAGATGAGAAGCAACTAAAACTTCTAACAACAAGCCACTTCCAAGAGCTTTATACTGCAGTTGGGCCTAGAAACATTGATCTAGTGGTTAACCAATGCTTGACTGTAGTCGAGGAAGAAATAAACTAAGCCTTACTAGCTGAGTTACAATTAAGGAATTATGAAGCCATTTACTAGATTGGTGCAACAAAAGCTCCTGGACCGAATGGTTTAAATGGATTGTTTTACCACTCCAACTGGGATGTCTTATAGCTTGCAATTCTAAAGGAAGTGAGTCAATTTTTTTGATATAGGCGTAGTCCAACCAGAAATAAAAAGAATGCAAATCACATTTATACCAAAAGTGCCTAACTTTGAGAAGCTAGAACAGTATCGTCCAGTCAGTTTGTGCAACTTCTCATATAAAATAATTTCAAAAGTGCTAGCAAATAGACTAAAAATCGTGGCTTTGTTATCTTATCTTACTAGAGCAAAGTGCCTTTGTTAGTGGAAGGCTCATCCAGGATAATATCTTATTTGTCTTAATTGTCTAAGAGGTTCTACACCAACTTAGAATCCAAAATAGAAAAAGGAAGTTTCAAGCCGTACTAAAATTGGATATGCAAAAGGCTTATGACAGGATTGAATGTCATTTCTTAGAAGCATGCATGTTACAAATGGGTTTTTATCCCAAGTGAGTGAATTGGGTGATGAAATGTGTAACCAATGTCTCTTTCAGCATAAAGTTCAATGTAAAACCATTACCTTATCGTCACAATACCTTCAACAAGGCGATCCACTCTCTCCATACTTGTTTATTATAGTGAAAAATATGCTCTCGGTTGCTTTGAAAAAGGCTTTAGCGCATGGTATTATTAAAGATATCCAATTAAGCAAGTCTTGCCCAACGCTCACTCACCTACTTTTAGCAGATGACTCAATTTTTTTCTTGGATGGGACTATAAAAAAAAGAAGCCAAAATGTGGTTGAGATTCTAACGAGATACTACTTTGCATCAGGTCAGGCCATTAATCTAAACAAATCAGGGATGTTTTTTAGTAAAAACTGCCCATTTAGGTTGGGCCAAAGTATGCTTGCTAAAATGCGTGTTCCAAAAATAGAAAAAAAAAAAAAAAGAAAGAAAATACCTAGGGATTCCCTATTGGGGAGAAAAAAAAATGTTTTCCTGGATTTTAGCTAGAGTAAATACGAAATTGGAATGATGAAAGGAAAAACTAATTATCAAGGGTTGGAAAAGATGTTCTTATCAAAGCAATAATGCAGACTCTCCCACACTACACCATGTTAATTTTCAAAATTCTAGTTTCTATTTGTAGAAGTATTGAAAAGAGAATAGCAAATTTCTGGTGGAAAACCAGTGAACAAAAATCTAGATTACACTATAAAAAATGGGAGGTTCTCAAAACTAGAAAAGATAATGAAGGACTTAGATTTCGGGATCTAATTGCCTTCAACAAAGTCATGCTAGGTAAACAAGCATGGTGTTTGATACAATCTCCCTCTTCTTTATGGTGCCAAATTTTAAAAAGAATTTACTTTCCTCATTCTAAGTTTGAGTCTACTAGAAAGGGGTTTCCACTCTTGTAGGGTTGGCAGAGTATCCTCAGGAGCATAGATTTTATTCTACCATTGATGAGGTGGGCTGTTGGGAATGGAAAAAAGATCAATATAAGAGAAACAAGATAGCTCCCTAAAGGAGTCATTGGAACACCTACAAATAGGCATGAACCAAAGAAAGTTACTGAGCTAATATGTAGAGATATCCAGATTGGAATGAACAGCTTCTTTAGAATCTTTTCAACAAAAATATAGCAAGTGAAATACTCTCAATTCCTCGTAAGAAAAAGAGGATAAATTGGTATGAACTAATACCATAATAGGAGCTTATACTGTTAAGAGCGGCTATAATATAATCCAGAAGATTGGAGATCAGAACAGTAATGCAACAACCTCTTCCTCTCATCAATTCTTTCTTTCTCTATGGACTAAGATTTGAAAGGCTAATACAAGCCCAAAATTTGATATTTGTTATAGGGAATGTATCAAAAAGATCGACCTCTAAAATATGCAAGCAATCCTATATTGTTTTATCTTCAAGATTTTTGACTTGTAAACTCGATGAAAATATTGACTAAACATTTTTTCTTAGTCTCAAAGTGAGTATCCTTTGTGTAATCCCATGACCAAGCCTACATTGCAATCCTTTTGATTAGCAAACTTTGTATTCACTATGAACGTTTTTGAAGACCTTCGACATAAGTTAAATGAGACCTCTCCAATGAGTATAAAATAGTTTTTCTACATCAAAGGATGGGAATAAAAACCTTTTTTGAGAGCTAATGCAAAAGGCCTTTTTGATTTAGTTATTTCTAGTTGGCATAGTTGATTTAATCCTTAGATGGTTAATCAATTATCATTTTGTTAAAATTCCTTCTTAAGGAATTTGACAATTAGTATTATTTACCAAGACATGTTTGAATGATTTTGTTAGATTAATTCAAAATCTCGGAATTCTTTTTCAAGATATATGTTCCTCCAATGGATCGGTTTTTTGTCATCCTAAACCATATATCTCGTTTTCGATTTTTGGTCATCTTAAACCATGAACTTTGTCTTTAGGTTCTCGATCATCATTAAACCTTGTCTTTAAGTTCTAAGTTATCATTAAATCTTGTCTCCTTAGGTTCTAGGTCATCCTTACCTTGTCTTCACTTTCACATTCCCTTAGGTTCTAGGTTATCCTTAAACCTTGTCCCGGCTTTTACATCTCGTCCTAGGTTAGTGATCATTTTTAAACCATACGTTTTTCATAAAACATTTCATTTCCTTCATTCCATTCCACGCAAGAGAGATAGAGAGAAATTCTCCTAAATGTGCCAAATATTTTCAAAGAACAACAGTAAGTATTTAGGTACATCTTTGATCAAATGTCACTTCCTTTCATTTTCTCTTTATTTCCCCAAATAGAGTCGACTAAAAATTATAGATATTAATTAGTCTTTGAATAGAAATTCTTCAAACTCTCACTCAAAAGAGGGCAACGTTGACTCCGATTTTAAATTGACGTGTCATTAAAGAAAAAATATTAGGATTTTGAATCGTGACAAAGCTCATTTCTCAAGCAAAAAGTGTTGTCTATTGTTTATTTTTTGTTGTATTGTCATTGCTAAACAATTTCCCTCTCATTTATATCAAAAATCTAAAAAGTCAAACAGTTAATTTTTGGATTGACTTTGGAGTTGACTCTTTGACCAAAAGTCAACCTGTGTCAACCCAAAAGTTAACCCCAAGTCAACAATTAGCTTTTTGCACAAAAAGATCCTAAATGGTCCTAATTTCACTTTAGCCAAGTTAATTTTCAAAAAATTTAAAGATTTGACCCCAAAATTAACATTTTAGGAAAAAGTCAACTAGATGGTTAATTTTTTTGTCAAACCTTTAGCAAAAAAAAAAATTGAAAAATTCAAAGATCCACAAATAACTTCATTTTAATTTCAATTTGACTTTAGTGTTGAAAATTTTGCAAAAATCAGTTAAGAACCTTATTTTCCAATTTTTCAATTTTAGATTCAAAATCAACCAAAAATAAAATTACTTTTGTTCTAATTATAATTAGGCTTAATTCCCTTTATGACATTTGATCTGGGTACATTACCCATTCGTTCGTTCATTCAATTTCGAGAACAATCATGTCGAAATGTAAATTGTCACTTTTAGCCTAATTAGGGGGTCCAAATTAGTTTTCATGAGTTGCAAACGAACACTTCCATTCCACTCATTTTCGTAAGACCTTTTGGGAATTTCATTTGAGAACTTCTCAATTTGAGGAATTTAGCCTTCTTGAGCATAGGAAAACCAAATTAATAATTCATTTGAGATTAGGATTTAATTAAACGAATTGAGGTTCAATTTCATCATTAAACCTTGGTTCATTTTTAGCATAAAAAACTAAAAAATTATAGCCGGCAAACTCTGGCAATTTTATTTAACATAATCACTAATTCTTGAAGCAGTTGCTAAGCTTGTACTTCACAATTGCATGAACTGTTTGGTTAAGCTTGCGCTTGAAGAGCATCTGGTTGTTTTCTGACATGGCATCTTGAAAAGCAAGTATCTCACTATATGCGTCGTGCCACTCTAACAACATAGGATATTGATTCTATGAAGGTAGTGAAGGCACAATGAACAAGATAAATCTTGATGCATGATAAATCAAGACACTAATGAAATTTGAGCAACCATTTGCAAATGGAGTTTCTCATTTTTCGTGGCCATCATGTATAAATGGGTTTCGGAATGATTTATTTGATCCATGTGTAGTTCATGGGAATCTTTTTTATCCAACAAATGTGAAATTACAAATAATGGTTCTTCAACATTTTATCCAACAAATGTGAAATTACAAATAATGCTACTCTCTATTTAAAGTTAGTTGTGGAAGAATAACTAAGAAGGAATCTAGTTTTGAACTCTTTATGATATGAACTATGCATGCTAAGGCAAGAGAGCTACCATGTTAATATCGAACTACTTGACTGCCGCATAAGTTTGGGGTGCTGGGAAAACATCGGCCTACACATGATTTATTTGATCACTTCCAAGGTAAAAAAATAGAACACCATGGCAAGCTTAGACTAGGGAAGAGAACTCATTCTGGTAATCCATCGAAGTGCAACATACATCATTGTAGCATACCATCTATCTTTCATTAATCAGGTATAAAGAATCTAGGTGTGTGACTCTTTGTCCTCCAAGGACTAGAAGCAATATTGACTTCGGACCATTTGCAACATGAAGAGTTAATCCTCAAGAACTAAGCACCAAATTATATTGTGGTTAGATCGCAAAGAAACTCATTAGAGTGTCTTTTTCTCACAATAAGCTTAATAAAAATTAACATTAGCAATGATACAGTGTGGGAGTTTCTTCTTCCAATAACCAATGTTGAAATAGTTTGTTATCACAAAAGAGGTGTCTCTTGATTAAGAGAATACATGACTCTTGGTTAAAAGAAGACATGACTCTTGATAAAAGAAAGTGTGACTCTCGCTTATAAAAAGAGGTGACTCTTCGTCCTAAAAAGAAAGTTATTGATAGTTATAAAAGAAAGTGACTTTTGATATGAAAAGTGGTGATGATTTGGGATAAGGTACTTATTATTAAGAGATGTGTTGATTGTTTGTCTATAAATAGATACCACTTCACACATTATTTATAGTAACTACAACTGTTGAAAAATACTTTTTCTTAAGAACTCTCTCTTTTCCCTTTTCATAAACACAATGTTAACACATTCAAGGAGGAATTTTAAAAGAGATTTGAATAATTGCTTAATTCACTTCTTTGCGACCTTGGTGTACATCCTGATGGTATATTTATTCTAAACTCGACAGCAACAATAGTGATGATCATCATCATGCATCAAAGCATCAACGATCTACTACTACTTCTCCATCTTCTTCAACAATCAAATTTCCAAACAACCAGTTCATGCTTCTTTCACATTCGTGAATATGCACTTCATAATGTGTCAATTCTCCTAACATTAACCTAACAACGCACTATATGGAAAGGAGGAATGGGGATAATGGATCCGTGAACAGCTCTAAAATTTGACAAGGATAGAGAAATAATAACAAATAAGATGGAATGAAAGAAGCTTTCGTTAAAAAGACCGGGCAAAAATCAAACCAGAAAAAATTCGTCTCTTGTGGCATATTGTCCACCATGGTCTGCTAAAGACCTTCTCAAGAGCTGAAACATGTAAGCACCTATTTTACAACCCTAAAAGTTGAATTTTTCACCCATTATTTCAACAAAAGAGAGAGAACAATCGAGGGGTTCAAGAATTTTCATCCACTACAATGTCATTTAAACAACAAGTAAACTCAGCGCCCAAAAGATATCTAGTCATGGTAGACCAGCTACAAAAATCAAAACTATTATGTGCTTCACCATAAACTGGAATTCCAACTTCCGTAACAAAAAATATACTAATAAAAAAGAAAAATCCTGAGCAAACAAAATTAGAAAGAAAGATTTGAATAAAATCCTAGGGCATTTGGTATAGTTAAGTCGCATAACAAGGGAAGACTTCATTCATGGAGCAAGAACATGATGTGCTTTCCTTTTAACCACCTCCAATTGAAGCCATTGAAAACCCTAATTTGGCGAGTTGGGTGATAAAAAAACCATAATCTCCAATTCAATGCAGTGTCTTTTGTCTCTTCATTTTGTTTAGTTTCCCTCAAAAGGACGTCGGTTTAGGGAACTATTTTCCAAGTGCACCTCCACGACAAATCCATTGGTCATCATATTAAATTCTTCATTCAAGCGCCGTTCACGGCTATTGCTCCGTATGCATTTTAACGAGGAAAGCTAAGGGAAGAAAGATTGAAGTACCGATTTGAAATTTTAAGTAAGAACAAGTCGAGTTTTGAATAAAACGCACCTTTTTCAAGTACCAATTTTGCATATACCAACCTCATTATTCAAAAGGTCAAATAATCAAGATGCTCTCCGGGGGTTACGCTCCTTTCTACCGACAATGGTAGTTCTCTCTCGATATGCAGAGATACCCCTACCACCATGGTAGATTACAGTTTTTTCACGCCTTTTCTCTCAAAGTCACTACTCACTACCCGCTAATCTCATCTTCCTTCAATTCCTCTTTCCTCGACCACCACGGAGCGTTCAATCCCTGCGATGTGGTAACCTCCCCTTCTTCTTTATCCTTTCGGTTGAATCGTGGCTCGTTGTCCCCTGTACGACATAGTTCTCCTCCTGTGTTTCGTCTAGCTGCATGCATGTACCCGATTCTCCACTTGCAGCAATGGGTCCGCTATTTGCATCAATTCGGTAGGTAAGGCTTCTACCTCCTGCGAAGTCTCTGCTTGCTTTACTCTTGATGATGGATTATGGGTTAGACGGAACTTCTTTGTGGCGTGGTGCATCGGTGAGCCTCGCCGCAGTCCGTTTTCCGGTTTCGTCTCGAATTACATCGGTTAATTCCAATGGAGGAGCATGCACCCGACGAGTCGGTCCGACTAGATGCTCTGTGTCAACGACTTGGTCGATTATGTTCTGAGAAGGAAATCGAAGTTTGGGACGAATTACCAAATCCGAAGGGACTACAAGACTGTCGACTTACCTTAATTGGAAGTATAGTATCCAACCCTACTGTTAATTTGCCAGCTTTTCAGGGCACCATGACCAGAGTATGGAAGACCGAACGTGTCCACATATCTCAGCGAGATAATGGCCTGTATATTGCTAAGTTTCAGTTAGAGAAAGAGAAACAGTAGGCTGATGGAGGTCCATGGTTGTTTCGGGACACACGGTTATCTTTAAACAATGGTTGCCTCAAACACCTCTACATTGGTATGATTTACGTCTTTGTGCTTTACGGGTTCACGTATACGGTTTACCCGGAATGGAGCACCGAACGGCTCCTTCGCCGGGCCGTGCAACGAGATAGGTTCAGTTGTTGCTGTTGACTCCACTATATCTCAGCGGGATCAACCATTAGACACCGCTGCTTAGAGTTCGAATAGAGATCGCCCTCGCCAATCCCCGAAGACGGGAAAGCTAATTAGAATTCTTTGGCAAAACCTTTTGGCTTGATTTTAAATACGAACGTTTGCCTAACTACATTATTCATGTGGTAGAATCGGCCACTATGCGATGTATTGCCCAGAATATCCTTATGATGCGGCCTTACTAGAAGGCAATAGCAAAATGGCTTATGGTCCTTGGCTCGAGCGGACGTGAAGGAATATAGTCCTTATTGGAAAGCATTCTATACTCCACGGGACTTAACTCAAAGCAAATGGATGATAATGTACCGAAACTCCCCCTGATATGCAGCCACAACTTCCTTTACTACCTCCACCTGAATGTCCCAATCGACCAACAGCAGCGATGAATCCACAGCCAGTACATCTCTCGTCTGCAGCAACGGAAGTTCGGCAGACCACGGACTTGGTATCTGCTTCGACAAAGTTGAAGGCAATTCAATCTCCATCTACGGACAAGACAAAGCAAGTACAAAGGCATTCACTCCGAAATCTTAGCACAGGGGGTACTTCTAAGAAGCAGCGGCGATTTTCCCCTTATGAGATGCGACAGTTAACCGTGCCAGATTTTGATGGCACCCAACTGATGGACAATCCAGTGTATTCTGAAGACGAGTTGCAACAATGGGCGACGGTGGCTGGCCCTCAACAGCCACCCCAAAACAAATGAAACTACTTTGTTGGAACTGTCGGGGCACAGGCAATCCCCGACGGTTCAAGCCCTTAAGGCCTTAGTTGCCAAGGATAAGCCCGACTTGGTTTTCTAATGGAAACCAAGAATTTTGAACCGGTTCTCTCCGAGCTTACAACGGCGTTTGCATTTTCAGCAGCTTTTTGTTATTAATCCGTTGGTCCGAAAGGTGGTCTAGCACTTCTATGGCAGGATAACTTATCAATAGATATCATCCATGCTTGAGAGGATTATATAGACATCTTTGTGTAGTGAAGTGAATGTGGCTAGAACTATGCGCATTACTGTTTACATGCTCCCTACTCCTACCATATGCGGCAGTTATTATGGCAAGAGATACGGCTGATTAGTATTTCCAACACTTGGCCTTGGATTTGTACAGGAGATTTTAATGATATTCTCTACCCATGGGAAAAGGTGGGCCGGAGGTCAGTTGCTCCTTTCCGACTTTCCTCCTTTCACTCTTTCATCAATGATTGCTCGTTAATGGAAGTAGAGAGTAAAGGGTGTCGGTTTACCTGGACAAATAAAAGAGTTGGTGACGATCTTATCAAAGAGCGATTGGATAGGGTCCTGTGCACCTCCAACTGGCGGGTGTTATATCCGACAGCTGTTGTTTTTGCGTTGCCGGCTGTGGGTTCTGACCATAGCCCTCTCCTTTTGGATACCATCGGAACACCTGCCAAGAATCGACGTCAATTTGTTTATGAGGCATATTGGAATAGGGATCCCGAATGTCAGCACATTGTACAGAGGCATTGGAATTCCAGTAGACATCATCAGTCCATGTTCGATCACAAGATTCAGGTTGTAACCAGGGCTTTACAGGCATGGAGTCGTGAGAAATTTCAGAATGGACATCAACGAATTAATGCGTTATATCAACAGCTCACCGACCTCAATAACACCCCATCTCTTCACTCTAATGACACAGAGGATGCATCTCAAATTCGGGATGAAATACGAAACTTATGGCAAGGGAGGAGCTTTTCGGGCTATGCGGTCGAGAATCAAGCTGGCTGCGTTCGGGGATAAGAATTCCAAATTTTTTCACGCCTCTACCATTCAACGCCGTCAACGAAACCGGATCATCATGTTACAAGATGGGAATGAGGAATGGGTACGAGATCCCCAAGCGCTAAGGGAGATGACGACTGATTTCTTCTCTCAATTATATACTTCAGAGTGAGCTCGGAACTACAACCCTGTTTTGGATCAATGTCCCTCAGTAGTTACTTTAGACATGAATAACCGCTAACTTGCCTCGGTCACTATGGAAGAGGTACAAAAGGCTACTTTCAGTTAGGGATTTCCAAGGCTCCCGGCCCCGATGGTTTGAATGGCCTTTTCTACCAGAATCATTGGGAAATTATCAAGTATGATCTTCTAAGGTTAGTGGAGGATTTTTTTAATTCCGGTTCATTACCTAGACAGCTTAATAAAACCATCATTGCTTTAATCCCCAAGACCAATCACCCCCAAAGTCTAGAACAGTATCGGCCAATCAGTCTCTGTAACTATGCTTATAAAATCATTTCGAAAGTTCTTGCCAATGATGAAACCACAGCTACCAAATCTTATAGCCAAGGAACAAGCTGCCTTTGTTAGTGGTCGTCACATTCAAGACAATGTTTTAATACTCCAGGAAGTAATGCATCAATTCAAAGCACGCAAGTGGAAGCGGAGGCATAAAATTTTAGTAAAGACAGACATGCATAAGGCGTATGATCGTGTGGAGTGGGATTTCTGAAGGATTACTTGCTTAAGTTGGGTTTTCATCATCGATGGGTCCTATGGGTCATGCAATGTGTAACTACTACATCCCTTGGTGTCCGTTTTAATGGTGCGACACGCCTTACATCCAACCGACAAGAGGACTCGGGCAAGGTGACCCTCTCTCCCCTTACCTTTTTGTGCTAGTCGCCAATGTTCTTTCCACTTTGATTACCCAAGCAGTTAGTAGTGGATATCTTAAAGGGATAAAGTTTGCACGGTCTTGTCCCACACTATCCCATCTATTTTTCGCCGATGATTCAGTCTTTTTTCTCGGATGGAACCATTACGAATGTCGAATATGTCCAATATCTTGAATCAATATTGTATTGCTACCGGGCGGACTATTAACGGGAACAAATCGGGGATGATATGTAGCAAATCTTGTCCAATCGGTTTGCAAGAACATTTGGCCGAGAATTCGGGGTTCTGTCCTACGGCGATTTGGCAAGTACTTGGGTATCCCCTCGATTGGGGTAGATCAAAGAGAGACATGTTCTCTTGGATTGTGGCAAGGGTCTCATCAAAAATGGAAGGTTGGAAAGAAAGTCTATTATCTAAAGGGGGTAAGGAAGTCCTTCTTAAGGCGGTAGTGCAGGCTATTCCCCAGTATGCTATGTCTGTTTTTCAGCTTCCTCAATCTATATGTAAGACTCTAGAACAGCGTATCGCTCAATTCTGGTGGAGGAATGATGTTAGTCGAAGAGGGGTGCATTGGCACCCATGGAATGCTCTAAAGATCAGTAAGCATAGTGGTGGCTTGGGTTTTCGAGACCGATGGTTTTTAATAAAGCTTTCTTTGGGTAAACAAGCACGGAAACTAGTTCAAAGTCCATTATCTTTATGGAGTCAAATTGTTTAAGGGCCTATATTTCCCTAATGGGTCCTTTCTAAAGGCGGAGATTGGGTATCGACCTTCTTGGGGCTGGAGGAGTCGCCGGCTGGAAGAGAAGCAATACTACCGAATTTGAGATGGTCGTGGGTGATGGTAAACGTATTAGCATTCGACGGGATCAATGGTTACCTATTGGGTCAATTCCGGGGCCCTTGGCTCGGGATGAACCTCAAATTGTAGCGAGATCTCATTGACCCTCTCCTCCAAACCCGGAATCTTCCACTACTTGAGGCATTATGATGTTGTATCGTCCGAGAGGTTATCAAGATCCCTATCCGACCACTATTTACATCCGATCGGCTAATGGGCGGCAAGTAAGGATGGTATCTATTCGTGAAGAGTAACTATCAATCCCTCCATTTTTCGAAGTCCCCAGATCGTTAATGGAGCCTCATCATCTAACAGTCAGGATAGTCTTATTTGGAAGAGAATATGGACTATGAGTACGGAGCCTAAGGTGAGAATGTTCTTATGGTCGGTCTTCCATAACGCACTTGCGACCAAAGATAATCTGTTTCGACGCCATATTACTTCGGACCCTATATGCGACTGTGCAATCGCGGACCCCGAAACAATTGAACACATCTTTTTCGTGTTCATGGACGAAGGAGATATGGAAACATCCTGATTTAATTGCATTAAACGTCCAAACAACAGTTCACAGCATAGCAGGTTGGATCGCTACTCAAGTCAGGCAGAAGAGTTCGGTACCTGGGCTAGCGTTTATTGCGTATGTCTTATGGCAAATTTGGCGAGGCGGAATAGCTTCGTTTTCGGACACAAAGTAGAAGTCCCACTTTGTTGTTCCTGATGCGCGAGCTCAACTCAACAGCTATGACCGAATCAACCCTAGGCGGAAGAAACCACAATCCAATGCTCTGTACTCTGAATTTCTTTGGCGGCCCCCTGATCGGGGTGCTATCAAATGTAATATAGATGGGGCTTACCAATGGGGATGTAACAAGGGATCAATGGCGTGCATCGGTAGGGATTTCAGGCGAGACTCACCGATGTTTATTCTGCCCAGACTTTCCGGCGAACTCGGCGCTTCAATCGAGGTGCAAGCCCTCGCTTTTACCCTTCGGCATCTGCGGCATAAGGAACTCCACAAAGCTCGCTTGGAAGTTGAATCGATTCTTTGGATCATGGTGGATATATTGAACCAGGAACACACCACCTCCATGGCGGGATGGACCGCTCTTCGAAGAGGTGAAGACGCTCCTCCTTTCGTGCCCTAATCTGCACCTGAGACATTGTAGGAGAGAGACAAATTCAGTGGCTGACTGGGCCGCGAAGGCCCATGGCCGCCAAGACCTTTCCCCAGATTGGAATCTATTTCCCCCTTTTTTGCTTTTAGATCTGGTGAATGCAGACGCTGTTGCAAGTGGATGTAATATGGAACCGCCTTAATATATATCTTTCTTCCTGACCAAAAAAAAAACCTCATTATTCAGAAGGATAAAAAATAAAAAAAAAAAAAAAAAGAGGGGCAAAAGAAAAGGAAATTACAAAAAAAAAAAAAAAAAGTGAAATTTAGGCCACGAACATGAGGACGAGAGAGAGAGAGAGGCACGAGCTTTCAATTCCTCAGTTTCTCCGCCCAAAAACCATCTCTTGCAGCTCTCTCTTTGCTGGGGTGGGGTTGAACAACCAACGCCGCCCTCTCTCAATTTCTCCGCCCGATTCAGTCTCCCTCTCCCGTATAAAGGCCGCCCTTCTCTCTTTCTTTCCATCTCGCGCTCTTCTCTCCCTCTCTCTCGCATCGTTTCTTGCGGGTTATTGCTGCAATATCTCCAATGGCCGCCGCGGTTTTCCAAGGATTCGGAGCCTCCACGGCTCTGTCGCTCTCCAAATCCTTCGACTCCAAAAGGGTCAAGCTCCTTTCAGCAGATCTCTCTCGGGTTCGCTTCTTGTCCTTGGGTTGTCTTTTGCTCTGGTTTCTTGGCACTGTTCCGCGCGAATTTCAAGAATTAGTCCTCGCTTGATCGTGGGCCGTAGCGTAGCCGGCATTTTAATCTGATTATGCCTTTTGGGTCGATCTCTGTAATTCGAGAAATGGAAGAAGTATGATTTCCTTTCTGGGTATTGATTTCTTCTTCTTCTCATTCTTTCTTTTGTGTTCCTGTGTGGTTTTGATGCAGAGAGAAGAGCAAGTTTTGTTCTAGTTGGATCTGACGGGAGAGTGGTTTTGGATTCAAGCCGTGCCCGAAAGCTTGTCACCAATGCAGTTGCAGTTAATTTCTTCATATCTCTCTCCCTCGTTTCTTGGTTCTTTTGATTTATCGAATTTGGTATTAAAGCTTGAGATTTGGTTCTTGTTTCTTCTTGTGGACGTGTAGACGAAAGGAGATAGTGCGGCGGCGATTTCGGCATCCAAACCCGGGTACCTCTCATATTTTTCGAATCACAATTAACTGTTGCTGTGGTTGTCTCTGGTTTTACATTTATTTGCATTTTGTGTTCGAGTTCATTCTTTCATTTTGTGGGAAACTTGCTCTGCCGTCCCCTTCCCCTCTAGGTAAGTTTACATCATGAAGTAGCCCTTTTGCCCAGCATGTTCAACAAGCCAGACACTGGTCTCTAATCGAGCTCTTTAATGTCAATCTTCTGGGTTTTAGAGGATGCTCTGATGTTATTCTCTTCTTTCTTGGGACTGTTATTCGTCTATGAATTGCATTTGTTCAGGCGAATAGGTGAAAGGATGAAGCCTGATTGCAAGTTTGTTTGCTTATGGAAAGCTTTGATTTTTTGTGTCAATCGTTAGGTAGCACTCTCTCTGAGTTCCCTTAGACTTTCCAATTTTGATGAAGACATAATCCTACGTGACTGATGTGATAGTCGGACACCTGTGACAGGGGTATGTGAAGCATAGTTGTGGAGACATGCTAAAAATAAGTATTTTGAAGGTTCTGTTTCCCCTAGATGTAAGACCAACAGTACTCTTAGCTTATGTTTGGAACAATACAGCTCGATTGTGTGAATGGACTTCAAATGATGGAGATATTGTTGTAAGTCAAGCTAGGATAGCTGTGGGCATACATAAGTTTTTTCCCCTTGCGTCATCATTCTATAATACAGCCACACTTGACTTCCACAAAGTTCATATTATGTTTCGTAAGGTTACAGCTTGTAAAGTATGCTTCACTTTGAAGATGCCTAAAAAGGAATCAAATTAGAAATACTCTGCAAAACTAAGTCCTCATCTTGATTGCTGACTTTGATAGAATGTACGCGTTCTGAAGAAAGAATCAGATTGTAGCTTCCAGTCATTCACATCCCTTTAAGAACTTCTGCTCCCAAGGAGCAGAATTCCCATTTTGATTTGAGTAGTAAGATGACAAAAGTTAAGTTGAATATATTTGGCTAAACAACAGAGAGAAGTATCACTGCACCACAAGTCGGTCCAGAATTGATCATCTGTCCTCTCTGGACTCCTGAATTAACAAACTGTGCGAAGTTACTTTAACCTGCTTATGTGCTTTCACTAGCTTATGCCATTAGAGAATCAAACTTCCGCATTATTCCGGGTCCTTTTGGAGGTCCATGCTTCAAAATATGCCCTGCTTTCAGAGGCTTCCTTGTTCTGTGGAGAGCCTCCAAAGCAATACCCAAAATGTCTTGATTAACTCTCTCTCTATACACCATTGATTGCTGAATTATCTTCCACTTAAATGAGATGAGTTTCCTGTCATTATCTCTGTTTCCCTAGAAGAAAATCTCTTTGAATCTGAGAAGGTGAGTACACCGGTAGACCAAATAAAGATTTATACGTTAATGCATGAAATCACTCTTGTCATGGGATGGAATATTCAAATTAGAGATCAATGTTAGCATCTCATTTCCTGATTATATGTACCAGATGTGAAAAGTACCACTTGCTTGTATCCTGGGATGATAGGCATATTGATCATGTTTATGTGAATTTACTTTCCATTTTGCATATGCACACGGTATATATTGATGCAGAGGATGAATTTTGTTTTTCTTGGAGAGGGAAAAACTGTGTATATTTAATTTGCTTTAGTGAAAAAAACTCAATCTGTGGTTCTGTGCCATGGTAGTGTAATGTCAATGAACTTTTGTCTCCTGTGGACATGTTTTTTCCTAGTTGAATACAAGTACTAAATTCAGACTCATCTCTGCATTGGTGTTTAAACCATTGAGAGTATCCTTCATTCGATAAGCCATAGCTTTTCCTATTCTGGGATGTTGGAACTTGTTGTATGATGTACGTGCCATTTTCTTGAACATCTGCTATTCAAGCTTCGTTTTACCGAATGCTTCATCCCTTTTGGTCTCAAATTTGTAAAAAACTTACTAGGCCTGGCCCGTAAAAGCTTTTGCCAGCCTTTACATATTTATGGTATAATATTACCAACAAAAGCATTGTCCCTGCATCTACACGGATCTGCATTTCCATGTTATAAGTGTTTTTCTGATAATACTATCTGATTGAGAATCCAACTGAGTCTCTGTATTTGATTACCAGGCATGAGCTTTTGCTTTTTGAAGCTCTTCAAGAAGGTCTGGAGGAAGAAATGGAAAGAGATCCCCTTGTATGTGTGATGGGCGAAGATGTGGGTCATTATGGAGGATCTTACAAGGTCACTAAGGGACTAGCTACGAAATATGGCGACCTTAGGGTTCTTGACACGCCCATTGCTGAGAACTCCTTCACGGGAATGGGAATCGGAGCTGCCATGACTGGCTTGAGGCCAATCGTGGAAGGTATGAACATGGGGTTTCTCCTTCTCGCGTACAACCAAATTTCCAACAACTGCGGCATGCTTCATTACACTTCTGGGGGCCAATTCAAAATACCAATAGTTATTCGCGGCCCCGGTGGAGTCGGGAGACAACTTGGAGCTGAGCACTCACAGCGTCTGGAGTCGTACTTCCAGTCCATCCCTGGGATTCAAATGGTCGCGTGCTCGACCCCATACAACGCCAAGGGCCTGATGAAAGCCGCGATTCGGAGCGACAATCCTGTTATTCTGTTCGAGCATGTCTTGCTCTACAATCTCAAGGAGAGGATTCCCGATGAAGAGTACGTGTTGTCCCTTGAAGAAGCCGAGATGGTCAGGCCCGGGGAGCACGTGACGATCCTAACTTACTCAAGGATGAGATATCACGTGATGCAAGCTGCGAAAACCCTGGTGAACAAGGGCTATGATCCCGAAGTGATCGACATCAGGTCGCTGAAGCCGTTCGATCTTTACACGATCGGGAATTCCGTGAAGAAGACTCACCGCGTGTTGATCGTGGAGGAGTGCATGAGGACGGGCGGGATCGGCGCTAGCTTAACGGCGGCTATCAACGAGAACTTCCACGACTATTTGGATGCCCCGATAGTGTGCTTGTCTTCTCAAGACGTGCCGACCCCATACGCCGGGACGTTGGAGGAGTGGACGGTGGTTCAGCCGGGGCAGATCGTGACGGCGGTCGAGCAGCTCTGTAAGTAACTACACGGCCGAGGGAGGCACCATAGGCTGCGCCAACAAGCCACCTGAGATGTCCTTCCTCCTATTTATAGCAGCATGATTCTTTCTGAACCGTCTTTTGAGCTACTTGTGATAATTGAAGTATTTTCTGTGGAAACTTGCTAGTTCTTGACCGTCATATGAGGCAAATAGTTTGGTGTTTTTCCTCATTCAGCAGGCACATGGGACCTTGTCTTATCTTGTTTGTCAGCAATTTGTATTTTGTATTTGAGGGTGTGATTGTTTGGAAAAAATTAATGTTATAAAAAATATTTAAAAATGATTTTTTTATAAAAAATAAATAAACGAAAAATATTTTTATCGTTTATGAAAATATTTATTTATGAAAATATTTGGACATAAATTATTATGTATAATTTAAACGATTTAAAAATATATTTTTAAAGTCATTCATTAAAACCCTTCAATTTTTTATTACGAGGTCTAGATAAAGCATTTATCTCAACATTTATTGTAAGCCCGCTGGTCAAAGAGTGGCAAAAGAAAAAGAGCTCCATTGCTTATTTAAAAGATTAAACATTTCAAATTGTCGACACTTAAATAAGAGTGATTAAACATAATATATATACATATATGTCTCCATATATATCTGTTTTTTTTTTTGTCAGACCACTTCAGTTATATGGATATAGTCAACTCGACTCTTTGACCCAAAAAAAGAAAAGAAAAAGAAACTCGACTCTTAATAATAATAGGATGTTATTAATTATTTGAAAAAATATATAGAACAATATTGGCAAAAAAAAAAATTGCTTGGCAATCACAGATAATATCCAATTATTTCTAGTATATAATATTTTTCGGGACTTGATTATAACTAAAATGCATTTCTTAAAACTAAAAAAAAGTATAACACCACAATATACTCTTAGAATTTGATTTGGATATAGAAATTTAGGAGAGGCAGGCTATAATTTTGAGGAGACGTATATTGGTCAAGATTCTAAATGCATTCGACAACATAAAAATAAATATAATATTTAATGTACTCGATAATCATAAATAATATTCATTCTTTTAGGTTGTAAATTTATTTCTAGAAGCTTAGTGCCACTTATATGGGAAAACTATTGGAAAAGTTCTAAATTTATTGAACATGTGGTCATTTAGCTTTAAACATTTTAATTTCACTAATTTTTTTTTTTGTCGAATTTAATCCTATATATTCTAACTATGTTTCAATTTAGTTCTTTCAACCAATTTTGGTGAGGAAACTACTGACATGTAATTTGATCATCTCACATTGCATGATCAATGCCAATGTGAATAATTTTTGATAACTTTTTAATAAAAAGAAATTTATTTTTCCTTTTCTCTTTTTTTTTTATGCTTTTTATTATTATTATTACATTTGCGTTGGCGAGAATCGCTAGTGACCCTTATCGGCCAAGAAGGCCTTGCATGTAGTTGCAATGGGTCTGAATAAGAGGCATTGCGGTCCTCACCTAGATTTGGCAAGGCGGCCTCATTAGCAACCTAATCACCGTTGTCCACAAAGGAAAAAAAAACAAAGAAAATGAATTTTTCAAAACCCTTTTTTAAAAATTATAAAAAAAATTCACATCAACATTGATCATACTACTTAGAATGATTGAATTTGCCAATTAGTGAATTTTCAAAAGAATTATGATTAAATTAGTCATTCATTAAAACCATTCAATTTTTTATTACGAGGTCTAGATAAAGAGGTTATCTCAAAATTGATTGTAAGCCCGCTGGTCAAAGAGTGGCAAAAGAAAAAGAGTTCCATTGCTTATTTAAAAGATTAAACATTTCAAATTGTCGACACTTAAATAAGAGTGATTAAACATAATATATATATACATATATGTCTCCATATATATCTGTATATATTTATGCTTCTATTCGTGTCATTTTGCACGTAAGTTAATTTATTAGGACAAATTAAGCTTGTTCGTATTTGCTTGTTGTGGTGCAAATAATATGATAAGTGAATTAAGAATATGCAATTTTGGAATAAGTAAAATTCGTATAAATGAAACGCAAATATTAGTGCATCCATCATACCTCATGATGAATTTACTTGAAGATAACTCGAGTTACATGGTTCCACTTCAGTTATGTGGATATAGTCAACTCGACTCTTTGACCCAAAAAAAAAAAAAACTCGACTCTTAATAATAAGAGGGTGTTATTAAATTATTTGAAAGATATATAGAACAATATTGGCAAAAAAAAAAAAATGCTTTGCAATCACAGATAATATCTAATTATTTCTAGTATATAATATTTTTTGGGACTTGATTATAACTAAAATGTATTTCTTAAAACTAAAAAAAGTATAACACCACAATATACTCTTAGAATTTGATTTGGATATAGAAATTTAGGAGAGGCAGACTATAATTTTGAGGAGACATATATTGGTCAAGATTCCAAATGCATCCGACGATATAAAAATAAAAATAATATTTAATGTACTCAATAATCATAAATAATATTCATTCTTTTAGGTTGTAAATTTATTTCTAGAGGTTAGTGCAACTTATTGAATGAGTGTTCATTTAGTTTTAAACATTTTAATTTCAGTAATTTTTTTGTTGAATTTAATCCTATATATTTTGACTATGTTTCAATTTAATTATTTCAACCAATTTTGGCGAGGAAACTGCTAACATGTACTTTGATCATCTCACATTGCATGATCAATACCGATGTGGATAATTTTTGATAATTGTTTAATAAAAAGAAATTTATTTTTCCTTTTCTATTTTTCTTGAAACTTCTTTTTTTATTTTACATGTGTCAGTGAGAATAGACCATGACCCTTATCGGCCAAGAAGGCCTTGCATGTAGTTGCAATGGGCCTGGACAAGAGGCATCGCGGCCCTTGCCTGGATTTGGCAAGGCGGCCTCATTAGCGACCTAGTCACCGTTGCCCACAAAAAAAAAAAAAAAAAACAAAGAAAATGAAATTTTCAAAACCCTTTTTAAAAAATGATAAAAAAAAAAGTTACATCAACATTGATCACACTACTTAGAATGATTGAATTTGCCAATTAGTGAATTTTTAAAAGAATTATGACTAAATTAGTCAAATTGAAATATTTACAACTAAATTGATGCAAATGAAAGGGGTTTAGGACTTTTCTAGTATTTTTCCAATCAAAATCATTAGCTAAAATATGAGTCTATGGAGATATTATTAGGGTTAAGACACAATCTCATAATTACATAATTATTCACAAAAAAGAAAGGCTTGTGTAATACTCGTATTTTATAAGGAATACAGGGATAACTTAGGAAATCTAGGAAAGAGAAAGTGAGTTGTTATTTATGAATGAGATATAAAATTGTATTTTGGCATAGATATATGGGTTAACAATCACGAAAAACCCTAAATTGATATATTCTTGACACATAAATTTATTGACTATAAAAATTTCCGAATTGATGCATTCATGATAAATTTACCTTCAATTATTTTTTATTAAATTCTACTGTCAAATTGCATAGTTTGGTGATATAAGTGATAAGTGTACTAATTTGGGCCTTTATGTATCAACTTATGATTTTTTGCAAAATTAATTCAATTTCGAAAAGTAACGTGTGTAATTCATTACAAATATATCAGTTAGGATTTTTAATAGTAAAAAGATTAGTTTAAAATAAATTTACCACGTGCATATTCGTTTGTGATTTTTTATGGCATGTCAAGTGAAAACAAGGAAATAATAAAAATTAGTCTAAGATATCTCAAATGTGAATAAGAATCAGATATAGTCAAAATATCTCCCCACATCTTCTCTCTCTCCATCAAACCTCGCCCTTCCTTTCCCTTCCCTTCCCTTCTATTCCTCGCGCACTCTCCTTTCCTCTCTCGCTCGCACGGCGCAGCCTCCTCCCCTCGCCGCCGCCGCCAACCCTCGCCGCCATCGCCGGCCCCTCCCCCGCCCTCCCGCTCCCCGCCGGCGCCCCCGCACCGCGACCCTGCCCGGCCCGACCCGGCTCCGTCCCTCGCGTCATCGGCCCCTCCCCTCTCTCTCTCTCTATACGTATCCGCAGCAACCCTACCTCCGGCCCTCTCCTCCCTTTTGGCGGCCCGCCGGCTCCGATTCGCCGCCCGCCTCCGCCGCCGACGCGCCCGGGCCCGCCGATTCGCCGTCGGAAACGAAGGTGAGTCCGTTCCCGTTCCCGCTCCTCTGCGCGCGGGTTTGTCAGATCGCCGAGATGCGGGTGCTCCGGCGAGCGCCGATTGGGCCTCCCCCCCGCCGCGTGCGGGTTAGGAACGCCGTCGCCCTGCCGCTCCGCGCGGGTTGCGCGACGGTGGCGGTGGCGGATTTCCTGGGGAAGGGGAACGCGAACGCGAACGCGAACGCAATCCCCGTGCCCGTCCCTAGGGTTTTCGCGAGTGTGCCTTTCGTTTTCTTATCGCCTAAAGCTTGGATTTTGCTCTGGTTTGTAATGTGTAATTCTTGCGAGAGAGTGTCTATTATCCTATAGAAGTCAGCTCGCGGCAACTGACGCAGGATTTTGCCCTAATTTTCTTTCGGCTGGATATTGTACCCTATCCTACAGAGAGTACTGTTCTTTTTTTAAAGTTGACTATCTGTTGGTTTGTGATCGCTGTAGAGCTGGATTCAACCTCATCCAGGTCTAAGATTCTTTGAGAGCACTATTTCACAGTTTGTTCCTTAAGGAGTTTCTGTTGGCCTAGGAGATGTTTGACAGACACTTAACAATGCCTTACCCCCGTTGAATTTTGAGTCAATGTGTGTACTTGGTCTTATTAACACTCTTGGAATACTGTATTTTCTTTATATATCTTGTGTTTTAGTCCAACTGGAAAAGGTAATCAAGGTACTTGACTTTGATCAATTTCTGATGACGAGAACGAACTTGGGTCACTCATTATTCTGGTCCATAGTTGAATTAGATAATCTATCAATCAGTAGATTTGAAACATGACTTCAGTACACAGAATTCGAAACACAGGAAAAAAGTAACACTAAATCGGAATAATTCATACCTAACTACCGAATTGTATAGATAGAAAAAGTTGGCATGCTGAAACTAATGTATTATGAACCTGAAGCACCAACTTAACAGATAATAAAGATCACATCTTCTAAGTAAGACAGAGATACTTGTTAGCTACCTCCTTATTGTTAGTTTCTGTCATTGTGCAGCTAGCACTTTAAAGCTCGGTCTTTTTTGTACTTTTATATCCTTTCTATCTTCTGGGTTGTAAATGGGAGGTATGCTGTTGGTGCTCTTAAAATACTTATAGAACAAACGAGAATGTAGTTTTATTTTAGAAATTTGTGGATCCGCTGTAGCTTGCTTGTCAAAAGTCTAGGAGCTGAAGAAGCATATCCATGCCATTATATAAACAGTCAAATGAGCACAAATTATGTAATTGATAGACATTTCATAATAAATAAGAACTATATTGTATGTGTGGTGTGCACCAAGGAATTGGCTTAGTGGTTGAAAAAGGACTTGTTTGTGACAGGTTTCGTTCACCACATCTTAAACACATTTGGTTGTTGAGCCATCCTCTCCAGTTTTGTTTGCTTCTTGCTTGGTCTATAAGGTTGCTGGGTATTTATTGGGATCGAGAATTACTTATCTATTGAAGGCTTTCTGTCATGAGGATTATTGGGTATGGGTGTGTGCGTGTGCATGTGCGTGCATGCGTGTAGAGAGGAGAGAGAGATGATAATAAGCATGAGCAGTCCGTGTATAATTACAACAACAAAGTAAGTCTTATCTGACTAATTAGGATTGTTTGTATGAATTAGGTTATGCTCTTAAGTCACTTATGTAACTATTATCATGTGAGATCCTAGTATTCTGTATCCTTGTTGCTTTTTTCATTTTTGCTGTAATACCTCTGTCCTTTTAAGTTTTACCCTCCCTACCCTACCCCATACACACATCTCGCCAAACTGCCTCAAGCTTGCTTTCTTATTTCGATTTGGGTGCCCTCCTTTTTCCACTGATATTTTTTCATTAATAATATTGTCTTTTCTCAAATGCTCAGAAATCCAGTGAAGCAGTCTCATCTATGCTATAGTCATTGTTTGTGTGTTAGGTTTCAATTATGCTCGATGGTAGTTACAGTAAGATTAATGTACAAAATTGGTACATTAAATAATGTGATGAATATCAAGGGGACTTTTCTATTAGAGTGTATCTTATAACTTAGTATATTAATTTTGTAAATATTTCTTAAGATACCTGACATTGTTCCCAGCCTTATTGTCCTTGGAGTTGGCGCAGTTGGTTGGGGCTGTCAGGGCATTTCCAACAAAAGAGTTGGAGGTAACCTGTTCAAATTCCACTGACTATTTGCAAGCCACTTTAGGTTAGGGCTACTTGCATAGATTAAAGGTCTGTACTTAAGCTGATCATGGGGTTTGCAGGGTATTTATAGCTGTTCAGATAAGTGGGCCTTTCTTCTTGCCCCTAGATTACAAAAAGAATTGGGATTTGATATTTGGTTTTAAGTGGGATATTATATTCTTTTTCAGAGAGTTTCCTATTCAACCATGTGTCTTGTTTAGAGGTTCTATTCCAACTGGTGAATAGTTTTTTTCAGAAGAGTCTTCATATGTGATTGTAATTGTTTCTTTTTAATTGTATTTAAATTGTGTGCTGAAATTCTTCTCTTAAGCGGGATGCTTAGATATCATGGGTGTGATGCTTAGAAAGCTTTAAGTGTGATGCCTAGAGGAATATATTTGTTTTGAGTTATCAAGTGATTACTCTTCATGTTTTATATCATTTTGGGCTCACTATTTTGCATCTCATCATGCTACATGTCAATCGAGTTGAGCTCAGGTCTAGAATTGAATTGGTTAGACTAAGGTTTGTAATGCCCATAATGGTGGCTCTAACCCTTAATGCTAGAATACCATTTCTTTGTTGCTATATTGAGCCTTTTATCTATCATTTGTTTACTTCTATTACATATATAGATATCGTATTTTGGTCTGAAACGTTGAAGGCTGATAATTGACTATAAACTATTGTTTAGATAAACTAAATGGCGGCCTACATCGGAGGAGAATCTTCTTCACAAGGACTACAGCAGCAACAGCAAGAAGAAGGTATGGGAGGTCGATGGTACATGTTGCGAAAAGAGATTGAAGAGAATTCACCTTCGAGACTAGATGGAATTGACCTCAAGAAGGAGACTTATCTACGGAAGTGCTATTGCACCTTTTTGCAGGATCTTGGCATGAGGCTCAAAGTGTAAGCTTAATTGTCTTTTCTTACTCTCAAAGTCAATATTTCGCTGTGTTAGGTTTACAATTATACTTCGAGTTATTGAGAACAGTAATTCGGTATCTTTGTGAAAATTTTTGGGCTAAAAGATATAAAATGTTTTAGGATAATGATATTATTGTTCGTGCCAAATTGCCTATTTGTTCTTCAATCATCATGATTCTAAGTGCGGGATGTCCTTTTGTCTTAATCCCAGATGTTTATTGGTATCGATGCTTTACTTTTACCATTTCTTAATTATTTGGAAGTTTAGGTCTGGGATTAGGAGGGAGAAAGGTGTCACATTGTTGTCTTGTTGTTGTGGGTGTTGTCGTTTGTAGACATAATAACATTGTCACTATTTAAGCTAAACTAGTGGTGTGGACATTCTCTCAATGTAGGAGCATATATGTAGGTTTCATGGGGATTTCAACTGGATAGCTGTAGGCAAGGGAAAAAGGGCGGACATGATAGACTGAGAATTTTGGAGCCTCATTGGAAACCCTTTCTTTAGGATATTGAAGTGATTTCTGGGCGGTGGTGTTGAATGTTATTGAATCGCTTTTTTATAATTTTTTTATGAAGTGGGAGAAAAACAGAATAATTTTTTTGGGGCTGGGTTTGTTTATTTATTTGGGAGTGGGTTTGTTTCAAGGGATTTTTAAGCAAGCAGTTGTGTTTGTACAGGGTGGCCTGATACACTAGAAATTTGAAGCTTGGTTGGGAGACCTTTTCTTAGGTTATTTATGTGAACTTTTTGGCTGTAATTAAATGCCCTTTACTATAGAGCAGAACTGTTTATTCGATGATCAGTTTATATTCCTAATAACAGAGAGCGATCTTTAGTATTTAGGTTGAGGTTGATCATTTAGCTTGTTGGTATCTTCTGCGAATTGTTTCTAGCATTATTAGTTACTGTTGGGGCTTGTGGGTTGTTGAAATACAATTATCTGTTACCATGTCAGTAGACCAAATTGATTGGGTAAGGTTTGTGAGTTGTTGCTCTCTGAAATCCTAGATATGTGTCTCCATTCTTTAATTAGACACCTAATTTATTTGTTCATTACCATGTCAGTACACCAAGTTGTGGAAACTGTGTTTTTGTCATTAGTAATGGTCAAGGCTTGTGGGTTGTTGTAATATGAACTTTTATTGCCATGTCTAGCTGTTGGAATGATTTGGATGAATGATGCACTGGAACTTTATGGAGCTCACCCTGAATCCTATTTATGCTTCTGTCTTGACTGTTACTTTAGGTTACATCTAATATGCGATAAAAGCTTCTACATATGATCATATTACATCAGCTGGCCACTATAGATTAGGCATCCAACTTTTTCATTCTGGCAAAGTCTAGTGGCCTCCTCATTCCATGCTGCTGAATCATATCGTACATACATGGATGTGACTGGAACTATTATGATTTATTGTGTAGGCCTCAAGTAACAATAGCTACGGCAATTATATTTTGTCATCGGTTCTTCCTCCGGCAATCACATGCAAAGAATGACAGAAGGGTCAGTGATTTTATAGTATTTCTGTTGTCAATTTGGCTATTTAAATATATGCATTGTGCACTGGCATTTGCATTTAGCATGCTTAAGATTGATTATTGGATGGCTGTCCTCTTTAAGCAAGCAGAAGACTGACTTTGGCAGGTGGATTGATTTCATGAGAGAAAAATATGACATCATATATTCACATTATGAAGAAAATTATTAGTTAGGAGCTATAATTTAACCTACTGTGGTCTTGAGATTTACTAGAAACAATCCTGAATGCATAACTCGGTAGATATATCTAAATCCCCTCCCCTCAAGCCCCAACCGAAAAAAAGGAATGCCTTACATGTGCATTATATAGCCAGACATGACAATTGTGTGCGCTGATTTGTTCTGGCAGATGATATGGTCATTTTTAGACTTTTAGCTATTTTTCCTGGCTTTATCATTATCATTTGTGTGAACCTTAAAAGATCTATCGAAGAAGAGGCCTTGCCTTATGTTTTATGTGCTTATGTTGAGTTCTGTTAACAAGTTCTCCTAGGGTACTAGTTAATTAAGTTAAATAAAAGTGGAAAAAACATTTCCAAGACACTTTGAAGATGGAGGAATTACATATTGCAGTAAAGTCACTTTCTTCAAATAGTAAATTTGAAAATTCCAAAGCATATTCAATAAGGTTTAACAAGTGCCTGAGGGGCTCTCAACATTTTCCATTTATGTTAAACTAGAAAATAAACCTGAGCGTTGCCGTGAAATTTTATATGCCCTTCATTAAGAAATTTACTAATGTCATTATCTAGTCTTCTGTAATAGCCAGTCATGGGTTTAAGAGACATAATTTTTGGGAAACTCTGAGAAAGTTGAAAGAAATGATTTACTTATGGACTGATATTTGAAATTTTGATGATTTTAAGTGAGAATAGACAACATAATTACCGTTTTCATGATTATTTGAAGTGCTAAATATAGAAAAAGAAATAAGTACTTATTCCTTGATAAGCTTGAAACGTTTCTCCATAGCGTTATACTGTACTTTTGTTCCTTGAAAACTAATCGTGGTTAATAACATTTTGCATATCTGGTGGAGTTTAGTTTTAAAATAAGTAATAATAATAGTCGTGCTCCCACCAATTTTTTTTTTTTTTTTAATTGTATGCACTCATACCATCATATATTTACTTTAAGGGACTGACCAATTAAAAGTAAACTAAAAAGATGAATATGAGCAATCGGCTGACATGAAAATTAGGAAAAAGGAAAATAAATGCAAAAAAGGAAAATGAATGGGAAAAATTTAAAGAAAAAGTGGATTATTGTGGGTAACAGGTAAATTGGAACATGGCACCTAGATGAAGTGAGAACATGTCACCACTGGGCAGCTTATTTATGATTGGTTAGGTACGGGAATTATGTACATAAAAATGAGGTTAAAGAGGACCAAACTGAGGACATCAGGGGGCTGGGCATTTGTCTGATGAACCAGTAATGGTCCCAGACCTGTCATCTTGTGAGAAGCCCACCCAGCTTAAAACTTCCTTTATTGCATTGTAATATTAAGAAAAAAGAAGGGTGGGGAAAGAGGGAAAAGGATAAGAGGGGTGGTGAAGGGAAGTACAATGGCTATCATAATTTGAATGACTGAAAATAATATTATACTGAATATATTGGTTCTTTGATGCATCAGGCGTTATGGTCTGGATGAACTCACTTGAAGAGCTAGGTGTGATGAACTTTGAAAATAATATGATACTGAACTTATTGGCTCTTTGATACGTCAGACATTGTGTTCTGGATGAACTCACTTAAAGCGCTAGGTGTGATGAGCTCTCCTTTTATAATAATCCACGACCATTGTAAGATAATATAAAATGTTTTTTGATGTTTCTGTTGAATATTTGACATTTGGGAATTCGAATAACCTGGTTTTGTAAGGCTGGTTCTTCGTATATTGCTACAATGTCAATTGCCAAATTTCTATTTGCTTGGATGAGATGAGATACATTAGGGTAGTCGGATATTTTCATTTTCTTTTTCCAACTGGACCAGTATCGCCTGTCATCTTTTGGTTTTGAGTTATGCTGATCCCTGGGTTCCCTTTCTGTAAACTTATGCTTCCTTATTGACTTGGCATTCTGGCTGCTGATAACTCACAGCATTTTTATTTTTGGATGTTATCATGCATGTTGATGGCTTTCGTTCCATTAGTCGTGTTTTTATGTCTGAGTTTATTTCTATTGATGGTATTAATTGTTTCAGGCCCGTATTAATCTTGGATTTGGGTTACCTGACTTACTTGGAAAAAAATTAGTGTAATTTTGCTTTATTTGATCGGTGTCCTTTTCAATGCTTGACAGACGATTGCAACTGTGTGCATGTTCCTTGCTGGGAAAGTTGAGGAGACTCCGCGCCCACTAAAAGATGTCATACTTGTTTCTTATGAGATAATCCATAAAAAGGATCCAGCTGCTGCTCAGAGGATCAAACAGAAGGTTTTCCTTAACTTGCCATTTTGATTTTGAAGAGACTAATTCTTGCCTGTTGCGTTGTCGTGCGTTCTTTTGCCACTTCTTACTGTCATGAACTTGCTTGTGCTGCCTAAATAGAGTCTGTTCATATTGTTGCATCTTACTGAAGTTTACTTTTACTGCTTGTATCATTGCACATTTAAAAGATAGAGACTATTATATCATGTCTTTATCTGCATGAAATGGAAGGATCATTCTTGAATTTGTACGGGCAATGCATAGTATTCCTATGTTTGAGCAAACTTGGCTGACGAACATGCCCCATAATGCTTTTTTTTAAGAGAATGTTTGGCGATTTTAAGTTGGGAGAGAAATGATATGGGACAAAGGCAGAAGGCATTACCTACATCTTTGTTTAGATGTATAATGAAGTAAATTGATGTGGAGGAGAAAGAAGATAGGATGCGAAAGCTCTTTGTATTATATTCGTATGAAAATAGACTGGTAATACTGCAGTATATGCCTTGGGAATTGATTTACTTCCATTCCCTTCCAAAGTTGGGAGGAAATTGAATTTGTCTCACTTGGAAATATTCCACCCATTTCTGTTCATTTCTTCTCTTCTTTCTCACCAGTAGAGGAAATGTTTCCTTTTGAATTTGTTCCTCCCATTTACTTCCACTTCCCTCGGTATAAACATAGCATTAATGAGATTATCCTTGTGTCATTCCCATTTCTGCAGAATCAGTGGTGATATTGAACAAAAAATCTCATACTGTTAATGCCTTCTTTTGTCAGCATCACATGATGTCTTAATTTCCCTTGCCCTTTTCAATCTGAATCTTGGATGTTCAGGGGGTCATACTTGTTTGGATCTAAGTTTTGAGTTTTCTCCGTAGAATCCTTTTGTAAAGCTATTGGCAAATTCAACTTCAATAACTGTGGTCAGTATCCTGCCAAGGTTATCTGGCTTCGTTATGCTTTGCCCATGATATCTTTCTTTTGTTGGGCTGCCCATAGACGCCTCACTTCTGAGAACCTCAGGAACTGGAATTTTATTCTAATTGATTGTGTTGCCTGTGGAGAGTATATGGGAAATGCACATATTGCTCGCCTATATATTGTGATTTGCCTAACATCTTTGGCATTTCCTTTTTTTTCGGATTATGCAAAAGTCAGTTCTGCAGTCATCTTCCTCATGCTCTCCTTTTCAAATTAGTTCAGAGTGCTGCTCCTGTTTGCCTAATGCGGTGAATTTGGAAGGAACATGATGAGAGACTAATTAAAGGATTTGAATCTTATCTTAATCTCTTTTTGCTGATTTAAAAAATTTATTCTTCATGTTTTAATCTATTTATGGATTAGCGTGTGCATTAAGTTTCCTTTTCCTGTTTTTGTATATTCCCCATGAACTTCCATTGAAGAACTTAATCCTCCTAAAAAAATATTGTGATTCCTTTAGTTTTGGATGCTCTGACACACATGGTTCTGTATCGTGTGCAGGAAGTATATGAGCAGCAGAAGGAGCTAATTTTACTAGGAGAGAGGGTTGTACTTGCCACCTTGGGATTTGACCTAAATGTTCACCATCCATACAAACCTCTTGTTGAAGCAATAAAGAAGTTCAAGGTTGCGCAGAATGCACTTGCTCAAGTGGCATGGAATTTTGTGAATGATGGGTATGATCGAGATTCGTCTCTTTCGTTTCAGGTCTCTGATAATTCCAATTCAGTAGTCTCTTGCCTTTATGTTCTTTCACACACTGTAAGGTGGCTTGCAGACTGAGGACATCGCTCTGCCTGCAATTTAAGCCCCATCATATTGCAGCAGGTGCTATATTCCTTGCTGCCAAGTTCCTCAAAGTGAAGCTCCCATCAGATGGAGAGAGGGTCTGGTGGCAAGAGTTTGATGTCACCCCACGTCAATTAGAGGGTTGGTGTCCTCTTTTAAATTTTTCTGTAAAAATATTGTGTACATTTTGGGGCCTCTGTTGAACAGGCTCTTGGTCCCATATTGCATGTACACATTGATATCTCATTGCATTGAAAATAAGCCCATTGGGTTAGGAGTAATATCACATTGGTTTGCCACGGGTGTCTTTATCCTTACACTCTTTATGATGTATGGTTGCCCGCATCTTATGTTTTGACTCATACATCTCAGTGTGTTCATATCTGCCTTTTTCTGACTATGCAGAGGTTAGCAATCAGATGCTGGAACTGTATGAGCAAAACAGGGTTCCTCCATCTCAAGGGAGTGAAGTTGATGGAAGTGGAGGTGGTGGGTCAACTCATAGGCCCTCTTCAAAAGTTCTGGGGTCAAATGAGGAGCAGGCCTCAAAGCAAGTGTCCTCACGTGCTGCGCTTGACCATTCGGTCTCTGACTATCATGGGTTACATCAGAGACCTGCTCAAAATCATGGTGCTGATCATGCTGATGTGGGCAGTGTTATTACTGATCAAAGGGTTGATCCTGAAGCTAAAGAGAATGCAAGAGAGCATCTTGATTACTTACCTGGTAAAGACAACACGAGAGAGCATTCGAACAAATACAAAGCAGAGTTCGAACATGTTTCTGGAGAAGATCAAGAAAGAAGTAGCAAAAGAAATGATTTTACGGAAGAAGGAGAGTGGACAGACGCTGCATCACGTAAATCAGTGGTCAGTCGAAATCCAGAACTCCGGGAAGGATCAGTTGGTCAGTCGCCAAAGGAAGCCATCAAGATTGATAAGGATAAGGTTAAGGCCGCGCTTGAGAAAAGGAGGAAGGAACGTGCAGAAATGACAAAGAAAAAGGATGTTATGGATGAGGATGACCTGATTGAGAGGGAGCTAGAGGATGGTGTCGAGTTGGCAGTGGAAGATGAGAAAATCAGGAGGAAAGAAGACCGAGCTGGTCTAGAAGTGACGAGCTTGATAATGAAAAGGACCATGAGGATATGGGAGATGGGAAAACCTTGATAACAAAGGGCCAGTCATCAAGAAGAGCAGAAGGCGAAAATGCAGAGGAAGGGGAAATGCTGGATGATGCTTCACCCATGCCAAACTCGCGCAAAAGAAAAGGAAGCCCAATTGATACACAAATAGAAGGAAAGAAGCGGCATGAGCACATATCAAATATGAACCGAGAAACTGGACATGATGGACACAG
Source organism: Eucalyptus grandis (assembly GCF_016545825.1). NCBI lineage: Eukaryota > Viridiplantae > Streptophyta > Magnoliopsida > Myrtales > Myrtaceae > Eucalyptus > Eucalyptus grandis. The sequence goes on from NC_052616.1 coordinate 24,939,095, forward strand.
GATGGGTCGAGTTGGTTATGGAGATAAGGATCATAGAAGGCATGGCCCGGAAAATGGTTATACCGCAGAGAGGGAGCACAGAAGACATGTGTTAGAGACTCATCGGTCATGATGGTGTGGTGCATGTTCCTTGTCGAGCCACGTCAGATTGGATTGTTTTAGTGGGCAGTACTAGTATGTCACGTATTGCAACTGACTGTATTGGGCACAATATTATGCCGGAGGATTTGTCCATATGGATTGAGGGGACTTGCTACATGCGAAATACGGGACATCTCTGAAGAAGGCAAGCGTTTTATTTACTGATTTGTTTCTTTATGTCGGAGTAAGGGACATATGCCGTATTCAAACTTATTCCTGCATTTGGGATTCCGCATCACATCAAAATGTTGTGCTTGTCGCTGCACCTACTGACGATCTGTGCCTGACTTCATGGGTTTGAGCTAATGCTTATCACTATACTTGATAGTGTTGCGGAGCTTTCTTAAATGTTGATAACTATACGTATGCAAGCTGTAAGATCATGTATTAAATGACAATTTTCGCCAGTCTTAAGGAAAACTGTATGAGGAGCAACTATATCTCCTTTTTTTTTTCCTGAAATTTTTATGCTGTAAATGGGAGGGCACCTCCTTTGGTGCGCTATTGAATGGGTTCCTGCTTGTAAGAAACAAAAGAGCTAGAGAGATGGGGAGCAACTATTTCATCAGCCTGAGCTGTGTCAATATTTTAGCCCAAAGCAATGGCATGTCTTCATTATAGGCCAGATGTTCATCTTTTCTTTTGAGTGTTCATGATAGGACTAAACCCGATTGGGGAATTTTTCGGTCTAGAGTAATGTCTTTGCCCACCAAAGTCAGTCGACGACAGATACAATTTCCTTTCAAGATGATGGTGTCTGCCTATCTGAATGAATGAGAGCATCATACTTCAAATGACCTCTAAGAGGACATGGAAACCCAGAGTGTAAAAGGGAAGCGTGGCCAAGCGAACTCGTTTAGGTCACATGTTGATTTTGATGCCATTCGATCAAAGATGGAGCTTTAATTACTTAACCTATAAGATACTTAAAAGCAAGAGCACGTGTAAACGTCTCGTGTGAGTCCTACGATGCGGTTATACTCTTTTGTCCTTTGCGGAATCAAAATGTCTGGGGCAAAACATTCGGACTCGTCACTGGACAAAACCCTATTGCCATAGCCTCACCGAGGTGCTAGAGATCTAGAGTAACATTCACTTAATGTAAATACAAGCATTGCCATTTGAACCTGGCGCTGCTCTCGTCTTTGGATGTATTAGCATTCCCCACTAAAGCTCTAGTACTCATTTACTGAATGAACACGAGAGAATGATAAAGAAATAGGAAAAAAGTCCAGGCTTATCAAAAAGGAAAAAGTCCGAAGAATCGATGGTCCCGCCAATTACTTCTGGAGCCCCTTTGTTCGTATCACTCATCGGCAATGACTCAAATAGTCCATGAACTTTGCCTTCAAGTGCAATATTATTTATAAACTTTAATCGAAGTGATTTTCAAACTTTTGAGACACGTTCAATTTAATCATTGTACCAAATAAATTAGGGACTATATTGAATTTAAAGATATAATAATTTAAGGACTAGATTGAACATTTATAAAAAATTCAGAGATCGCATTGCACATTTGATTAAAATTCAAGGACCGCATTAAATAAATTAAAAGTTCATTAACCAAATTACAGATTGTGGCAAAGTTCATATATCATTTGTATAATTGTCCTCTAATAAAAATTTGACTCTGCATATATAAAAAGCAGGCCACTCTAATTTTTACCAAAAAAAAATAAAAAATAGCAGACCACTCTAATCATATGTACGCGGTTCCTATTGCCGACTCCTGCAATTTGCAAAGGATGTGCATTATATTATATTATAAACACATCTTCTGGAATTAAAAGGAAAAAATCAATGTGCTGGAGACTGACATTTCCAATGTTCCCGACCCTTTTAAGATGGAAATCAAAGATCTCATCGTCCAGTTTTCCTTTCAGCCCCATTGGCAATATTCTAATTAATTTATGTATTTTAAAGATAATTATTGTGGAAGTGCGAGCCGATTAAAACAATCCAATCACAAAAAGACCAGCAAATTATAATGCAAAAGGCCAGCAAAATTAATTAGAATATTGATATTTGTACAATAAGTTTATGAATTTTTTTTGTTGTGGCAATTTCCCTCTATGATGCTCATTCTAAAGTATAAACTGGATTAGAGTGACACATGGAATCTTAATGAATGGGGGCTGGACATGCAAAATAAACTGAGGTAAACCTGATTAGAATATTTTTAAACTAACAAGTAGAGGAGAACCACACACACGCATATATATACACAAAATCTAAAAAAGACAAAGGCAAAGTCATAGCCGAAATCTTAGAATCTTAATCTCAATTACCAACACAAGACCAGTTCCAAGTTTGGTTAGACATAATGAAAACTCAACAATCACCATCACTATTACCATCATCATAATCACCCTAGTAGTTATAGATATGGTTAAATATAATCAAAGTCCAACAAACACCATTATCACAATCAATATCCTCTGATCTTGTACAATATTTGTCTCCACTCTCTCACAAGCAAAATCAGAAACTGCCTCATCACTATCACACAAACGCCAAATAAGATCACAAACTCAAAAATCACTATCACTATCTACTCCTATTAAAATTTTGGTAGATATTGTGCAAAAAAAAATCCATCAAAGCAAATTGAGATCACTTCAAATCCATCACCATTGGCCTCTCACAATCCAAAAAAATCACAATTACTTAAAAGAGTATCCAGTGATATAGTCATGAAACCACCTTTTTCCTCTGTAGTAACAAAACCTATTACCTACACTACATCTATAGTAACATTATGGTTCTCAGTCAAATCACAATTTATCACTAAAAGCCAACATCAAGACCTCACGATAGTTGAAAGAGAGTTTTATCATTAAAATCCAAAAGTTTATGCAAAACATAATTTCCTAGAAAATTTATACCACCCACCAACTGATTTATCAAAACTCTAAGCTTATTATGAACAAATCCCTATTGAAACCAAATTTGTGACAATTAAACATTTTACATCATCCGAAAACCCAAATAATATCACTCATTCAACAGTCACAATCCTTAAAGTCATACCACCAGAAATGTGGAGACCAAATCGTTATACCTAATTTTATATTTCAAAACTAACATTGAACAATTACCTTTCTAGTTCCAAAAAGGTGGAGTCATTTTGGCCATGTTACTGAAATCTTACCTCCATAGTTTAAAAAGAGCTTAAAAAATTTTCACATCCATTTCAAGCCAACCCATCATGAATCAAAGTTTTCTAATCTTACGTAATTTTCATTCATTTTCGAGTCTCCTAGGTATGCTTGGGAATTCGATTATCATTAGGCTTCCTACTTTTCACATGTCTAGCACCTAGAAATTGAGTTTGGTTCCAATGTTTGGAAACAAATTGAACAATTTTTTTATTATTATTTTTTTACTTGTTTAAGAATTTCTTCGTAACCTATTTCTGAAGCTTCTACTTCTACAATCTTGAAGGCAAATGGATAAGCTATATAAAGGGAAGGTATCTCTTTTACATGGGTTTTAATTTGTTTGACAATATTAATATGATTTGAGGTCCATGGTGGGGGGTTTTTATGTAGTCTTTGGTGTAAAGGTTTACATAGTATGTTGATATTTGGAAAGAAATCTATAATGTAATTGAGGCTTCTTAAAATCTTTGCAATGGGTTTTATTTTTAATTTCATTAGGAAATTTTTCTACGGATAAAATTGATCTTCCAATAGGAATAATAGTTCCTCGAGAAATGTAGTCTCCTAAAAATCTAATTCTTATTTGGAAAAGTGATATTTTAGTAGGGGAGACCACCAAACCATTTTTCTTAATAATGCTTATGAAAATGTGTATTTGTTTAAAATTTTGATCTATATTAGTCGAAAATATCAGGATATCATCTATGTAAACTAGAATATATTCAGAATAAGGGTTAAAAATGCCATTCATAATTCCTTGGAGTTCAAAAGGAGCATTTTTAAAGCCAAATGGCATTATGTTACATTCATATTGTCCAAATGGTACAACGAATGTTGTTCTATATTTATCTTCTTCACCTATTTGAATTTGCCAAAATCCTGATTTCATATCAAATTTTGAAAATATTTTTGAATTGTGAAGTCTATTTAATAGATCCTTTTTATTTGGATACCAAATCCATTTTAGGGCTTTGTTCGGAAGTTTGTAATTGATGACTAATCTAGGTACTCCCTTTCTGGTTCAGCATTTTTATTTACATAAAAGAGAACAACTCCAAGGTGATTGACCTTTTTTTCATTAATTTTTTTATCTAATAAATATTGTATTTCCTTTTGGCAAAATTGTAAAACTTCTTGATTCATTTGATTGGTCGAGCTCTCGTAGGGATTTGTTTTTCAAGAAAATCTGGTTCATATGGTAGGCTTACAATATTTTCTTCCTTTCCCAAAATGCATTAGGCAACGTAGAACATATATTTGGTTCAATGTGATTTTGAAGATAAGCAATTTTGTCTTTTATTTTTGGTTCAAGTAATTTTTGTTAAATCATTTTAAATTTTAAATCATCTTTTAAATATTGTAATTGTTCTTCTTTATTTTTATAAGACAATTAATTTCAACAATTGAATTTTCTAGTAATATATTTAGATTTCTTATATGTGGTTTTGCGATGAATTTGAAAGTAATCTTTTTATTCAAGGCTTGTGTTTTGATTGCTTCACTGGTAACAGTAAATGGTTGGATTAACTAAATAAAAGGTGTTCCTAATATCAGATTTTGTCTCATATCTTTAAGTAGAAGAAAAGATATTTTATAAGACATTTGATTTTTTTATTACCAAAGCGCCAGGCAACTTGTAAGCTAATTCTAAATTTGTTTCCTAAGGTTAACTTTAATGATTCTATAGTCTTGTGAAAATATTTTGTTGGTATTAACCCTTCTCTTATGCAATTAAGATTGGCTTATGTATCAAAAAGTGCCATGGCATCAATAGTAAATTCATCATTGATTTTTATTGTTATATTTATTATCCATTTCCTCGATGTTATCTTTGATAAAGTCATTAAAAGATTAGGATCGGAGTTATCAGTTGGATTTTCTCCTTCTTTTTTTCCCCTTTTTCTATTTTAGATTTTATTACCAAAATTTCTCTTTTGTGTTTGGGCTCGGGTATCTTTAAGAGCTTTTATTTCTAATTTTTGCTAACTGATTTCATTATTAAGGCCATTTATATTAATAGGTCTAGATTGAATTTTCTTATTTACGTTAAGAATATCTTTGAGAATATAAGTTGTATTAGAATTAGTTGGGATTTTCATAGAAGAATGAAGTCTATTTAAATATTGTTTTTTGGCTTCTGGACCTATTATTGTATCGGCGGTTTCTAATAAAGATTATTCTTCTTTCGTGAAAACATTGATTTCAATTCTCTATAGATTTATTGAAATCTTCTATATTTATCTCTTCTTTATATATATGACCTTGATCTGAAGACATATGCGTTGCATAATTAGAGGAAGATGTTGATCTTCTCAATAAATCCGTCTTAATAAGTTTGTTTTCACGCTTCCTAAGCTACCAACTAGAGCTGACTAATGGACTTACTATTCTATTGGGTTTTATTGCCTGTACCACTACTAGTTTGACACACCTCACCTAACCTAAGGAAGGTCGAGCCAAACTCGACAAACCTATTAAAAAATATTAACTTAATCAATATTTCCCCTTGGCTCTAATATTAGATAGCCCTCAGGATTTAGGGTTCTATATAAAGAAAAGAAATAATGGAGTGGTGATTAAAAGAAAATATTAAGTTAACCAATTTCAGTTAACCAAAAGGATACAAAAACTGAAGAAGACAAAAAAAAGATTTTCAAGAATCTTATCGTATTTATTTTTGAAGACAATACCCGAAGATGCTGCTACTACTAACCAAGTTCGTCCAAGTTTGGCCAAATAAATAAATAAAAAAGTGATGTGGGTGTGATGCAGAATAGGCTTAATATGGAAGAATTCTTAAAAAAATCAGAATTTGTGATTAATGACATACCTTCATGGTATGTTGTATTAATTAATTACTCTGTGTTTTACGTTTTTTGTTTTCTAGGATTTTAACTTACGTAGCAAAAGAGTGTGCGTGTTGAGAAGACTTTACCACCATTTTTATTTTATTTTACATTTGCCTCATTTGATAATATATCTTAAAGCACGAAACCATGACAGTCTAATACGTTACATCAACGAATTATAATATAGCCTTTTTTTAATTAAAAGTCAAATTAGTATAAGGCTAGATAATACATGTTGAAAGTCCCTAAACTACTCATTAGTCAGCCTTAAGTAGGTGTTGAGTCATTATCTCATTTGTCATGAAAAAAGTAAAGTTTCATTTCAATCTATTTCAGTACTTGCAAGTACCGAAAAAAAGTAAGTATCAAGTCATTATCTCATTTGTCATGAAAAAAGTAAAGTTTCATTTCAATCTATTTCAATACTTGCAAGTACCGAAAAAAAGTAAGTATCAAGTCATTATCTCATGTGTCATGAAAAAATAGAGTTTTCATTTCAATCTATTTCAGTACTTGCAAGTACAATGTTTGTTGACACATTGTGCCTTATAGGAGGTTTTTTTTTTTTTTTTAATTATCCAGGAAATACCGTACAACTAGTAGCCACTAAACCCTGGAGCGACGCTAGCGGATGACCCACCACCCCGACGTCGCGCTTAAAACCCCGTGCGTCCGGCAGGATTCGAACTCCTCACCTCCTCGCAAAGGATCGGTAGAACTTTATCCAATGAACCACCTCGGGCGGTGGTGTGCCTTAATAGGGTTGATACCATAAAAATCTCAAGTTGGTACACCCGTAACAAATTTATCACAAACTAATTTTTTATCATTGAAAATTTCAAATTAGTATACTAATGACAAATTTATCCCAAACTACTTTTTTGTTTAGTAAAATCCAAAATTATTATATTTGTGATAAATTTACTTTATGTTGTTAAATTTGATTAATAATAAAAAAATCACAAACTAGTACACTTGTGATGAACATGGGGTGAAATCTCAAATTAATATACTTATCAACTATCATAAATTATTTAACTTAGTAATTTAACAATAAAATGAAAATTATCGAGAGTAAATTTGTCGAAAAGGGTGCCGATTTGGGGTTTTGGTGGTCATAAACATTAGTTTGGTGTAGATTTATTGTAGGTGTATTAATTTGAAATTTTTCGTGTTATTAACCAATATTATATGCAAACCAATCGATGAGTTGGCAATTACTTCCCGGACTTGGGTTCAAGTTATTTCCAATCCGTTTCCTATGTTCTCATGTTGAGTCGAGTTCCAAGTCTAGGGATAATTTGAGGGGATTAGAGAACATTGATTTTCACTCCTTTCTTTCATAGCCCCAGTCGGTAAGTTTTTGTTCTTTAATTATATGGGAAAACTTCCCAATTAGTAATAAACTTATTTAAGGATGATAATTTAGTTCTAAACTTTCAATCTTATCAGTTTAGTCCTAAATTTTTACATGAAATTATAATTTAGTCATTTTGATCAATTTTCAATAAAAATCTTGATATGGAAATCTAGTTAAAATCGACCGTCCTAAATGGTACACTACCATATCAACGATGTCTGGTAAAAATTGATTGGAGTGACTACATTGAAATTTCGTGCGATTAGTAAAATTGTAAAGTTCATGACTGAATTTTTCTTAATAATGCTTATGAAAATGTGTATTTGTTTAAAATGTTGATCTATATTAGTCGAAAATATTAGGACATCATCTATGTAAACTAGAATATATTCTGAATAAGGGTTAAAAATGCCATTTCAAAAGGAGCATTTTTTAAGCCAAATGGCATTATGTTACATTCATATTGTCCAAATGGTACAATGAATGTTGTTTTATATTTATCTTCTTCACCTATTTGAATTTGCCAAAATCCTGATTTCATATCAAATTTTGAAAATATTTTTGAATTGTGAAGTCTATTTAATAGATCCTTTTTATTCAGAATCAGATACCTAATCCATTTTAGGGCTTTGTTCGGAAGTTTGTAATTGATGACTAATCTAGGTACTCCCCTTTCTGGTTCAGCATTTTTATTTACATAAAAAGAGAACAACTCCAAGGTGATTGACCTTTTTTCACTAATTTTTTTATCTAATAAATATTGTATTTCCTTTTGGCAAAATTGTAAAACTTCTTGATTCATTTGATTGGTCGAGCTATCGTAGGGATTTGTTTTTCTAGAAAATCTGGTTCATATGGTAGGCTTACAATATTTTTTCCTTTCCCAAAATGCATTAGGCAACGTAGAACATATATTTGGTTCAATGTGATTTTGAAGATAAGCAATTTTGTCTTTTATTTTTGGTTCAAGTAATTTTTGTTAAATCATTTTAAATTTTAAATCATCTTTTAAATATTGTAATTGTTCTTCTTTATTTTTATAAGACAATTAATTTCAACAATTGAATTTTCTAGTAATATATTTAGATTTCTTATATGTGGTTTTGTGATGAATTTGAAAGTAATCTTTTTATTCAAGGCTTGTGTTTTGATTGCTTCACGGTAACAAGTAAATGGTTGGATTAACTAAATAAAAGGTGTTCCTAATATCAGATTTTGTCTCATATCTTTAAGTAGAAGAAAATATATTTTATAAGACATTTGATTTTTTTTTATTACCAAAGCGTCACGCAACTTGTAAGCTAATTCTAAATTTGTTTCCTAAGGTTAACTTTAATGATTCTATAGTCTTGTGAAAATATTTGTTGGTATTAACCCTTCTCTTATGCAATTAAGATTGGCTTCTGTATCAAAAAGTGCCATGGTATCAATAGTAAATTCATCATTGATTTTTATTGTTATATTTATTATCCATTTCCTCGATGTTATCTCTGATAAAGTCATTAAAAAATTAGGATCGTAGTTATCAGTTGGATTTTCTCCTTCTTTTTTTCCCTTTTTTTCTATTTTAGATTTTATTACCAAAATTTCTCTTTTGTGTTTGGGCTCGGGTATCTTTAAGAGCTTTTATTTCTAATTTTTGCTAACTAATTTCATTATTAAGGTCATTTATATTAATAGGTCTAGATTGAATTTTCTTATTTAGGTTAAGAATATCTTTGAGATTATAAGTTGTATTAGAATTAGTTGGGATTTTCATAGAAGAATGAAGTCTATTTAAATATTGTCTTTTGGCTTATGGACCTATTATTGTATCGGCGGTTTCTAATAAAGATTATTCTTCTTTCGTGAAAACATTGATTTCAATTCTCTATAGATTTATTGAAATCTTCTATATTTATCTCTTCTTTATTTATATGACCTTGATCTGAAGACATATGCATTGCATAATTAGAGGAAGATGTTGATCTTCTCAATAAATCCGTCTTAATAAGTTTGTTTTCACGCTTCCTAAGCTACCAACTAGAGCTGACTAATGGACTTACTATTCTATTGGGTTTTACTGCCTATACCACTACTAGTTTGACACACCTCACCTAACCTAAGGAAGGTCGAGCCAAACTCGACAAACCTATTAAAAAATATTAACTTAATCAATATTTCCCCCTTGGCTCTAATATTAGATAGCCCTCAGGATTTAGGGTTCTATATAAAGAAAAGAAATAATGGAGTGGTGATTAAAAGAAAATATTAAGTTAACCAATTTCAGTTAACCAAAAGGATACAAAAACTGAAGAAGACAAAAAAAGATTTTCAAGAATCTTATCGTATTTATTTTTGAAGACAATACCCGAAGATGCTGCTACTACTAACCAAGTTCGTCCAAGCTTGGCCAAATAAATAAATAAAAAAGTGATGTGGGTGTGATGCAGAATAGGCTTAATATGGAAGAATTCTTAAAAAAATCAGAATTTGTGATTAATGACATACCTTAATGGTATGTTGTATTAATTAATTACTCCGTGTTTTACGTTTTTTTGCTTTCTAGGATTTTAACTTACGTAGCAAAAGAGTGTGCGTGTTGAGAAGACTTTACCACCATTTTTATTTTATTTTACATTTGGCCTCATTTGATAATATATCTTAAAGCATGTAACCATCACAGTCTCATATGTTACATCAACGAATTATAATATAGCCTTTTTTTTAAAATTAAAAGTCAAATTAGTATAAGGCTAGATAATACATGTTGAAAGTCCCTAAACTACTCATTAGTCAGCCTTAAGTAGGTGTTGAGTCATTATCTCATTTGTCATGAAAAAGTAAAGTTTCATTTCAATCTATTTCAGTACTTGCAAGTACTGAAAAAAAGTAAGTGTCGAGTCATTTTCTCATGTGTCATGAAAAAGTAGAGTTTTCATTTCAATCTATTTCAGTACTTGCAAGTACAAAGTTTGTTGACACGTTGTGCCTTAATAGGGTTTTTTTTTTTTTTTTTTTTTACTTAGGGAACCCCGTACAACCGGTAGTCGGCGGGTAAACCATAGAGCGACGCTAGCGGAGGACCCACCACCCCAACGTCGCGTTTAAAACCTCATGCGTCCAGCGGGATTCGAACTCCTCACCTCCTTGCAAAGGACCAGTAGAGCCTCATCTAACTAAGCCACCTTAGGCGGTGGTGTGCCTTAATAGGGTTGATACCACAAAAAATCTCAAGTTGGTACACTCGTAAAATTTTTATCACAAACTAATTTTTTTATCATTGAAAATTTCAAATTAGTATACCAATGACAAATTTATCCCAAACTACTTTTTGTTTATTAAAATTCAAAATTATTATATTTGTGATAAATTTACTTTATGTTGTTAAATTTGATTAATAATACAAAAACCACAAACTAGTACACTTGTGATGAACATGGGGTGAAATCTCAAATTAATATACTTATCAAGTATCACACATTATTTGACTTAGTAATTTAACAGTAAAATTTAATAAAAACTATTAGAAGGTAAATTTGTTAGAAATGGTGCCGATTTGGGGTTTTGGTGGTCATAAACATTAGTTTGGTGTAGATTTATTGTAGGTGTATTAATTTGAAATTTTTCATGTTATTAACCAGTATTATATGCAAACCAATTGATATTACTTCCCGGACTTGGGTTCAAGTTATTTCCAACCCGTTTCCTATGTTCTCATGTTGAGTCGAGTTCCAAGTCTAGGGACAATTTGAGGGGATTAGAGAACATTGATTTTTCACTCCTTTCTTTCACAGCCCCAGTCGGTACGTTTTTATTCTTTAATTATATGGGAAAACTTCCCAATTAGTAATAAACTTATTTAAGGATGATAATTCAGTTTTAAACTTTTAATCTTATCAGTTTAGTCCTAAATTTTTACATGAAATTATAATTTAGTCATTTTGATCAATTTTCAGTCAAAATCTTGATATAGCAATCTAGTTAAAATCGACCGTCCTAAATGGTACACTACCACATCAGCAATGTCTAGCAAAAATTGATTGGAGTGACTACATTGAAATTTCGTGCGATTAGTAAAATTGTAAAGTTCATGACTGAATTGTCATATGTATAATAGGTTTAAGACTGATTGTATAATTTCTCCTTGATTGTAATATAGAATGTCCACTCTATATAGCGCAAGTATTGATTAGGTGTCAATGTATCAATGCTGTACTAAGGAGCCTTTTTTTTAATTATAAACCTAAGAGGTTGCTCAAGGGTAAGCATGTTATCTTCTTCGCTCAAAGTCTAGGTTTGAATCACCATAATTGTACATTTTTTTTTGTGGCCAGCTCCAGGAGTATAGGTTAATGTGTGAGACTGGGGATTGCTTCACCCAATATGAATTAGTCGAATGCTTTAGAAGTCCTGCCCACCCCATTAACATCAATAAAAAAATTTGCCTCTTTTATGCTTCAACAAGTAAGATTATGTTATATTGGCACTCCCAGAAAACTAAAATCTAACATACGTAAAATTGCCAAAGTACAATTGACTAATGTTTGGATTTGAAATCAAAAGCCTGAACAACTTGATGTTGATCATAATTCACTAGAACATTATGAATTTATTGGAAAGAGGGGGACGGATAAGAATTCATTTATCGGGATGTGAGATATCACATTGTTGGGAAAAAGAAAAAACCTAAAACACATTTGTCAGTGAGGTAGACTTTCTATAAGCACCATTGATTGCGTAACATACATGTCCCTAGATTAGTGTAGAGAAATGATTGATGGCTATTACTTCTTCTGTTGTATTTTTTTTTTTTTTTGGTCGAACTCGTCTGTTGTATTTAGTTCACTTCTTATTGCAACATTATTAAAGGTGACAATAATAGGAGCATATTATACATTAGTCAAGCACAACACATCACAACATGCACAAGATTCATATCATGCAATATAATTTTTTTTTAATTTAAAAAAGAGTTATTGTATCATTTATGCATCGCAATGATTAGTACAAATGGCTATGTCGCTCGAAACCATTGAGGGTTTACGTTTTAACATTTCGAAATAGACTCAAGATTTAGAATCTCAAAACTCGTTCTATTGGCCAATTGCTGAGAAGAGACAGTGTAGTCTTAAGGAAAGCAAATGACATGGAATTAGATGTCTGCTTAAATACACGATCCTGGTGATAAGTCGATTCTGCCACGTCAACCCTACAACGTTACTGAAAAATGATGTGTCTCGTTTTTTTTTTTTTTTTTTTTTCCTGCCCGTTGAATCTTATTATATTTTTCTTAAGACCCAAATGGTATGTGGTTTTGCCATAATTCAAGTCGGCCCGACCCGAGTAAGCTCCAGAACACATGCCCTCCACGGGCATCACGCGGTCCCTCTGCCAGATCGGCTCGAGGCATGCCGCTTTGCTGCATCTGGGCACGAGCCCCAATATTCTAGGTGCCACGTGTCGTTCGATCGTGACGGCTAATTTTTTTTATTTTAATTTTTTGGAATTTGTTGGAAAGTCAAAAGCAGGGATGTGAGTTGATAATTAGGCCCAGGAAACGACGAAACGTGACGTAATGTAATTCGTGTTTATCTCATTAACCAAATAAAAAAGCCGTGATTAAGCCGGATCACAAAAAAAAAAAAAAAAAAAAAAATACTCTGACTTTATCAAATACCACGACATTTTATTGAAAAATCGCAACGTGTACATAAATAAAACGTCCCAAGATCAATTTCTCTATCGATTCTACCTCCCTTTTTGTCTACCAATCGCGCCATCATAAATCACAGACATAATCATTCACTCTTGCTGCTGCGACATTAAGGTATGCGGTCATGGAGGCCATGGCCTCCGACACATGCTCGTTCACACATACTGCCTATGCTCACGGAGAATGAGGACCCTCTCTTATTTGAGAGGGTTCGTGATGACAGAAGGCTGCGTCGTGGCCGTGGTAGGCTATGTAGCATGCACGTCGGCTGCCTTTGGGGAAGAGAAAGAAGAAGAGAAAAGGTTTTGAAAAACAAAGGAAAGGAAAAAGAAAAAAGAAAAATCGGTAGCAAGTGATTAAGTTCTATAAAGTAGAGTGTAAATCTATGGATTTGATAAATATTCGTGTATTTAACACTTTAATCTCTGACGTCACATTTAGATTCCATTTGTTTCACGAAAAATGAATGATTTATAATTTTTTTTAAATTAATCACTCATATAGCTTAAAATAATTATTTAAGTCAAGATTTTTTTATCATAAATAAAAATTTAATCTAAATATTTTCATGGATGATGAAAATATTTTTCGTTTTATATATTTTAGTAATTGATACAAGTGATTATTTAAAAAAATATTTTTAAATTATTCATTTTTCGTAAAATAAGCAAAGCTTTAAACTTATCGGGCACATGCTTTATACATGCTATATCAACTTCTTTATGCATATTAAAGATTTGGTATGTTTATTATAGCTGATTTTCTCTGAAATGGTATGAACTAATTGGGGGTTTTGGGCTGATATATATCCAAAAACCAATGAAATAGCATTACATGATAAATCAAAATGTCGGTTTTACACAATATATTATATATTTATCCCATAAATATATAAGTTTCCAATCCATAAAGAAAAGTTATATTGGGATACCGAGGGGAGATTATCTCTTGCTCATTTAGATCAACCCCAAATAATTGAAAACGCATTTACTGAATTTCACATAAAATAAATTTATCATTATTTCCATTGTCATAACCTTAAGTAAAAATCATGCGGAAGATCCTAAAATAAATGTCCTAGATTCCTATACTTTGACTGGCTTTCTTGGTTGATATTTATCTTTATCCATATGGACACCAATGTGAGTGTGATGCATCCAAATATAAAAAAGGATTAACATAATTTGACAGCAATTAGCGCATGGTGCACGATGTGCACTGACCCATAAAAACCTAGCAGCACGACATATCCACGTCATCATATGGCTCCACAAATTTCTATATAAAGGATTAATCCTCCATGATCAACTTGCCAACCCCACAAGATCTCAAGAAGGAGAAGAGGAGAAGAGACAGTGTTTAGTCACCAAAAACAATGTCCACTTCAATCCTCAAGCCCACCCTCATCCTCCTCCTCTTCATTTTCTCTCTCCTTGCCTCGCCGGTGCTCTCCGTCGTGCCCGAGGAGTGCGCCGCCGAGGAAGGTGATTGCATCGACAAGGCCAAGGCCCTCCCCCTCAAGATCATTGCCATCGTCTCCATCCTCGTCACGAGCCTGATCGGTGTTTGCTCACCGCTATTCACCCGCGCAGTCCCAGCCCTCCACCCTGACCGTGACCTCTTCGTCATTGTCAAGTGCTTTGCAGCAGGCATCATCCTCGCCACTGGGTTCATGCACGTGCTGCCCGACTCATTCGACATGCTGTCGTCACAATGTTTGAAGGACAACCCTTGGCACAAGTTTCCGTTCACCGGATTCGTCGCCATGCTGAGTGCCATCATGACGCTGATGGTGGACTCGATGGCGACGAGCGTGTATAGCCAGAAGAACAACATCGGCGTCATTCCCGAGACTGAGGGCGGTGAGGGTGGCCACGATGACCGGGAGATGGGTGTGGTTACTGCGGCGCATTTGCCTAGCCCCGGCCACCACCACGGCCACCACCACCACCACGGGGCCGCAACGAAGGTGGAGGCCGTGAGTTCTCAGCTGCTTCGGTACCGTGTAGTTGCAATGGTAAGTTCATACTTTCGATATTGTCAATAATATGTTTTCACTTAGATTATTTACTGTATGGTACTACTAAAGTTCGCATAGATATGAAGCCCGCAAGGGTCAGCAAGATAAATCCTCCAACCCCCGAATCACAATAATCATCATTCATTTACATGCGCTATGGAATTCAACTTCGCAGAGCGCATGAAGACTTTTTGTGCGGTCCATTTCGTTTTTGCCTTGGAACTTAAAGGGAACAAATGTCGACATAGATGCACTCGCTCCATATATCTCAGATTTCGTATTATATATGTTTCTACCTCGTGCGCCGTTCTAAAGTTTATGAACTGCATGTGGGATTTTTTTTTTCCCTTGTCAATCTAGTTTTTCTGCAGCACTTGCATTCGTTCTTGAAAAGAAGTCAAAACCAGAGTATTATGTGTGAAACAGATCAGTTTATTGCTTCGATGTATTTAGGCAGGTACGGTTAATCCAAATCCGTCTTATAAAACATAGAACCTGACAGATAAAGGCAGAAATTTCGATCAAATACAGACACTTCAAAACCAATTTGAGAAATGCAGAATAATCTGGTCAAGGAACATGAACATCGTTCTTGTTATAGCTACTGCTTTTTTTTTTTTGCTTTTTTTTTTTTTTTGGGTCGAATTATAGCTACTGCTTAATCAGCTGATTGACTTAACGCTGCGTGGTTGGAAGAGGGTTGTTAAGAAGTTGACTGTTGACTTAGCTCGTATTTTGTGTAATAAATATGGGATATCAGTGGCAAAAAAAAAAGGAAATAAAAAGGGATATTATTGTTAATCATTATTGAAATCATTGTTGAAAGATTGAAGAGGATTTTTTTAAGAAATTTTACGCAAGATAGATCTATTAGAAAGGTTAAAGGTTCAATTTACCGGACTTCTTCGGTTAATTTTTCTACACCCAAAAAAAGCGTCTTCATGCTTTGCTTAAAAGATCTCGGCAATATTAAAAAGAGCGTCGCAAATTATAAAAATCACAAAATATCATGTGGTATTTTACATGTTGGCAGCATGAGAATTCCGATGTTTCGTGTAAAAAAGTCAAATTGCGAGTCGCGGAATTCGAAGACAGGAAAATTAAAAGTTAAAATTTGAGAATGTGCATCATTTCCTTTTTAAAAAATTGATTTTGTCGAATAGGCGGTGGACTTAGTGTGATACATCTCCAATGAATTATTTGGACACGTACTATCTCTTAATTTAGACCAAGTATATCTCTACGTCAACGGAAGTATGATCTCATAATGTTAAAGATTAATATAGTGGCCTTAAATTATCCTTTTCTCTTCCATAAATATCTTTTCTTGAAATGAAAAATGGAATCAATTTGTACTCAGGTGCTGGAGCTAGGAATAGTGGTACACTCAGTGGTGATAGGGCTTGGATTGGGAGCCTCAAGCAATGTTTGCTCCATCAAAGGCCTTGTGGCTGCTCTTTGCTTCCATCAAATGTTTGAAGGCATGGGTCTTGGTGGCTGCATTCTTCAGGTAACATTTCATATCCACAAACCTCACAATTTGTACAATTTATAACAAAGAAAAACGAATTAATCCTCATAAATCGTGGTTACTTCATGTTCACATGCTGGCCCAAATCGGTTAATTGGGACTTATGTTTAACACTATAAACAGGCAGAGTACAAGTGGCTGAAGAAGGTGGTGATGGTGTTCTTCTTCGCGGTGACAACCCCTTTTGGGATCGCTCTGGGGATCGCACTGTCGAGTACGTACCGGGAGAACAGCCCAAAATCGCTCATCACGGTCGGCCTGCTCAATGCATCGTCTGCGGGACTCCTGATCTATATGGCCCTGGTCGACCTCCTCGCCGCCGACTTCATGGGGCCGAAGCTGCAGCGCAGCATCAAGCTCAGATCAAGTCTTATGCTGCCGTGCTCCTGGGTGCTGGTGGCATGTCTCTCATGGCCAAATGGGCTTGAGGTCATACTAGTTATCCTCAATGACAAAATGTGTAAATGGGTGGATTTTCTGTTTTCTTTTTGCCTTTTGGTTTATGCTCATGCTACATGTGTGTTTGACTTTCGACTTCTCAACAACTAAAGATTATGTGATCATCGTGCACATGATATGCTCTGGCCATATAGAATGCTAAATCATGAACACGGAAAAAGTGTTTTATAGATTTGCTACATTACCGTCGTGAAAAGACGAATTAGTCACTTTTTAAATGCCGTTTTATTTTCTGACCAAAAAAAAAGAAAATGCCGTTTTATTTTACCGGACAATACTGACACTTGCATCTCAACAAGGATGCCAATTACCTAATAAGGAAGAAGACACCAGCCTTCTACTTTTTACTAGCAGGAATCTATGGAGTGTATTTCTTTCTTTTAACAAACATAAAATAATATATAAATATCATTTCAAAATAAATTGCGAGATGACTGAATTGATGTTTTATTGTAGATGTGAAAGTTTGGATAATATTTCTTTTCAACATAAAAAATAATTTCATTTAAAGTACGGAGGCCTTCATAATAGAGTAGATGTTAAAACATGTACCGATGGCCTTCATCAATGCAGTGAAAATTTGATTTTTCCATCTTTCCAGGCACCTTTAGGGTCTTTTCCTAACTTGATCTGAGGCATAGTTGTAATTAGGGTCATCAAACAAGTAGGACGAGTTGGGTCGAAAATGGTATGACCCATATTGGCCATTTTAACCAATTTTGACCTACTTTTATGCAATGTAAAATTAAGGATCTATACCCAACCCAACTTGTATCGACCCGTACTCGACCCGACCTATATTATCAAAACACATTAATATTCTAGGAAAACTATTTTCTATGAAAAATAACCATATTTTTCGATATATGGTTAAAACCCGATAATAATCTTGAAGATATTTTCTGCCGATTGGTAAGGAAAATCTTTTACTCATGCCATCCTTTCAATTTTTTAATTATATTTTTAAATAAAAAAATTAATTTCTTTTTCATTTTCATTTTCTTCCTTATTGGCTGATTGTTGCCAACCATGACAAGCGGCCGACGACCGGCCACGACAAGCTCCAGCCTTGCCGAGATCCGACAACCTAGAGAGACTCGAGCCTCACCCGAGGCCACTAAACATCGATGAGGCTTTAGCCTCATCTAGATTGCCGGATCAACCAAGGCTTGAGCTCATCGATGTCAGTGAGCGTTGGGGTTTTGAGCCTACCCTTTTCGAACTTAAAATTGGCTTGGAAGGACCTTGATGGACTCGGCCCGAGCAGCTAGATCTAGGTTTGCTAACAAGGGTCTAAGAAAGAGTGTTGGAGTTTGCGTACTCAAGCACATAGTTTTTGGTCCAAGTTCTAGATATCAAATCATATTTTGAAAAAAATAATTTTACATGTTTTAATGAGAAAATCATTTTTCCTAAATTTGAATTATATTTTTCACTAATTACGAAACTATTTTTGTGGACTTATTTTACTGAATGATCCATGCACCGAAAAATGAAAAAGAAACAAACATTTCGTGAAATGAGCGGAGTTTGAATTAACTCTCTCTTTCGAAGGTTTACATGCATGTAAGGTGCCTATTCTACTAGGACCTTACATAGCTCAATTACATGGACCTAACCATGTTCAATGGTGTCGCAACATTGATTGGAGAAGAGCTAAACGCAGAGAAGGAAGAGAAGAATGGAGTGATACACGTGTTCGACTAGGGTTTGGTTGACCGTAGCATCTACTTCTCGAGAACGCCAACATCGACCTTTGAGAAAAAAAACTAAGTCCAAAGCCACTAATTATAATAGAAAAAATGACATAAATGATTTTTAATTTCTAATTTAATGTGCAAAATTATCCTTTAAAATACTTCATGAACTATAATAAATAGGTGTCAAAAGTATGCACCACAATAAACAAATTAAAAGTTCAAAAATTATGTTGCACATTAGAATGAATTTAAATTTAAGGAGTAACATAATACATTGAATCAAAGTTTAATGACTATTTATGTCGTTATATTATGATAATTTATTTTTTTCATAATGGTTTGCAAACAACTTATCAACATTCCGCTTCTTCGTCATCGTTCGTCCCCTCTCCCTCTTTTGTCTCAATCGGTTGTCGACAAATGTCCAAGTCCTCGTTAGCCTATTCTCCTATCCACCTGCACCCGAAGTCCATTGCAGCGGCTAACTTTAACCCAAGCCCTTTGAGAAAATATTTTCTCCAAGGGCCTTTGCTCAGTCCCATTAAAAAAGAAGAAGAAGGTTGACACAATTATCAATAGAGGAAGAGCAGTCGTGACTTATGTTGTTGAAAATTAATTTTGAATCCCCACAAAATATGAAAAAAAAGGCCACAAAAAATTAAAATTATGCCCACGATAAAATATTTATCCTAAATATATTTCTAACATAAAAAAAAAAAATCTAAAATATGTTCATCGTGACATATTTATCAAAAAATTTCTCTTAGTAAATAGAGGAAGAGGAAGTGTGACTTATGTAATTGAAAATTAATTTTGAATTGCTACAAAATATTAACAAAATTTAATTATACCCACGATAAGATATTCGTCTTAAATTTGTTTGTAACATAAAAAAAAAAATCTAAACTATGCTCACTGTGACATATTTATTCTAATTTTTTCTTAATCAATAGAGGAAGAGTAGGCATGACATATGTTGATGAAAAATTAATTTTGAATTGCCACAAAATATGAAAAAAAAGGCCACTAAAAAATTATAACTATTCCCACAAAAAGATATTTATCTTGAATTTATTTTTAACATAAAAATATAAATTATGCTTATTATGACATATTTATCACAAAAAAAAAAAAATTCTTACTCAACGGAGGAAGAGCAGTTGTGACTTATGTTGTTGAAAATTAATTTTGAATCCCCACAAAATATGAAAAAAAAAAGGCCACCAAAAAGTTATAACTATACCCATGATAAGATACTTATCAAAAATTTATTTGTAACGTAAAAAATCTAAATTATGTTCACCGTGACATATTTATCATAATTTTTTTAGTTAGTAGAGGAAGAACAGGTGTGACTTATGTTGTTGAAAAATTAATTTTGAATCACTACAAATATTAAAAAAAAAAAAAGATAAAAGAAGAGGCCACTAAAAATTATAACTATACCCATGATAAGATATTTATCCTAATTTTTTTTGTAAAATAAAAAATTTAAATTATGCTCATTGTGACATATTTATCCTAAATTTCTTCTTAGTCAATAAAGGAAGAGTAGACATGACCTATGTTGTCAAAAATTAATTTTGAATCGTCACAAAATATGAAAAAAAAAGGTTACTGAAAAATTATATCTATAGCCACGATAAGATATTTATCCTAAGTTTATTTGTAACATAAAAAAATCTAAATTATACTCACACTAACATATTTAAAATAATTTTTTTCTTAGTCAATAGAGGAAGAGCAGGCGACTTATGTTGTTGAAAAATTAATTTTGAATTGCTTCAAAATATGAAAAAAAAAAAGAAGGCCATCAAAAAATTATGATTGCACCTACGATAAGATATTTATCCAATGTTTATTTGCAACATAAAAAAAAAAAAATCTAAATTATGTTCACAGTGACATATTTATTATAATTTTTCTTTGTCAATAGAAGCATAAATGACTTATGTTGTTGAAAAAATAATTTTGAATCGCTACAAAATATGAAAAAAATGTCACAAAAAAATTATAATTATATCTATAATAAGATATTTGTCTTAAATTTATTAGTAACATAAAATCTAAATTATACATACTATGACATATCTATCATAATTTTTTCTTAGCCAATAGGAAGAGTAGGCGTGACTTTTGTTGTATAAAAATTAATTTTGAATCGCTATAAAATATAAAAAAAGGCCACCAAAAATTTTTAACTATACCCACGATAAGATATTTATCCTAAATTTATTTGTAACATAAAAAATCTAAATTATATTCATTGTGACATATTTATCATAAAAAATTTCTTAGTCAATTGGAGGAAGAGCAGGTGTGACTTATGTTGTTGACCAATTAATTTTGAATCGGTACAAAATATGAAAAGAAAAAAAAAGGCCACCAAAAAATTATAACTATACAAATGATAAGATATTTATCCTAAATTTATCTGTAACATAAAAAAATCTAAATTATGCTAACTATGAAATATTTTTTTCTTAGTCAATAGGAAGAGTAGGCGTGACTTCTGTTGTTGAAAAATTAATTTTGAATCACTACAAAATATTTATAAAAAAAAAAAGAGGCCACCAAAAAATTATAACTATACCCATGATAAGACATTTCTACTAAATTGATTTATAATATATAAAAATATAAATTATGCTCATTGGGACATATTTATCATAAAATTTCTCTTAGTCAATAGCATGACTTATGTTGTTGAAAAATTAATTTTGAATCGGTACAAAAATATGAAAAAAAGGGGCGACCCAAAAATATAATTATACTAATGATAGAATATTTATCCTAAATTTTTGTAACATAAAAAAATCTAAATTATGCTAACTGTGAAATATATATAATTTTTTCCCTAGTCAATAGAGGAAGAGTAGGCGGGATTTATGTTGTTGAAAAATTAATTTTGAGTCGTTACAAAATATAAAGGCCACCAAAAATTTATAACTATACCCACAATAAGATATTTATCATAATTTTTTTTTTGATGACCTAGGAACGCCGTACAGCTGGCGGCTAGCCGAGCAAACTTGAAGAAACGCTAGCGGAAAACTCACCACCCCGACATCCCACTTAAGACACCAAGCGCCTCCACCTGGGTTTCGAATCCCTCACCTTTAGGCAAGGATTAGCGAAGTTCTTATCCGGCGGAGCCACCACGGTCAATGGTTATTTATCATAAATTTATTCGTAACATAAAAAAAAAAAAAAAAAAAAATTAAATTATGCTCACTATGACATACTTTTCCTAAATTTTTTTCTTCATTAAGAACCTCAAATTTGTGCGACATATTTTCTCTCCTCCAATTTTCCAACCAAAATGATGTCGTCTTTTTATTTTATTTAAGTCATGTGAGCACCATATCAATACTATTTGCTTTCCATCATCTATGTGAGTGGATTTTTAATGGTTTTCATTGATGGAAACTAGGATAAATGTGTTATGCAGATAAAAGTTTGAAAGTTTTAGTATCACAATTTTTTTTTTTTGATAAATGTATTACATCAAATATAATTTGGGGGTTTTGGTGGGTTTTCTCAAATAAAAAAAGAAAAAAGAAATTCATGATGTAAAATGATAGTCTCAGTGACATTGTTTGTCTGGGCATGCACGAATCGGAGATGGAGTTGCCTTAGCTGCCCTCAGATCTGGATTTTCACTGACTGGCGTCAATAGTGCTTTATCCACATAATCATATCGAGGCCTTCGAGCATGGTCCGATTAAAATTGTATGAATCATGCACACATTTGCCCTGAATATCACGCCTTTTCATTCATCAGGTTAGTGAAATCAGAAAGTGAATTTCAACGCCATCTGGGCTCTTCAACCTTGCTCGTTCTTTTTCGGAGCTTTTCCTCTTTCCTCCTCCTCTCGCCTTTACAATCCTCTGTTTCGGCGGTGCCACCTATACATTCTCTCATCTCCTCCTTTGAAGTTCACCCTTCACTACACACATCTCCCACCATCAATACTCCCCTTGAGATTCCACGCACCAAATCATCCCCCTATCAATTCTGTAAATTCCTCATAGATTTTACCGGGTGATTCCAAGAGCGACAGGAACGACGGTTCGAGAATGCTGAGGGAACTCAGCATTGGGTTCTCGAAGGGGAGCGAGGAGGAAGCTCCTGCCAAGGGTTCCGGCTGCTCGCCCTATGACCCGCCGTCGTGGCTGATCGCGCGGTTCCTACACCAGCAGCGGGCCTCCGGCGACGTGTCGCTGGAGATGGACCTGGAGGTGGAGGAGCTGCGCGGCGGCGATCGCTGGAGGGACTTGCCTCTGGCGCCACGGCCGCCGAGGCAGAGCCGAGACGGCTTGAGAGTGTCCTTCCAGCCGCCCATCTCGGCAGGGGATGAGGTGGAGGACGACCTCTTCTTGGAAGAAGACCTGCCGGAGGAGTTCGAGAAGGCAAAGTTGGGTGCCATGACTCTGTTACAGTGGGTAAGTTTGGTCTTGATCAGTGATGCTTTAGTTTGTACTTTTGCAATTCCCGCATTGAAGCGTAGAGATCTGTGGAAGCTCAAACTGTGGAGGTGGGAGGCCCTTGTCTTGGTCTTGATTTGCGGGAGGTTGGTCTCTGGGTGGATGATTCGATTAGTTGTGTTCTTCATCGAGAGGAACTTTCTGTTGCGAAAATGGGTTCTGTATTTCGTCTACGGCCGTCGAAAGGCAGTGCAGAACTGCCTGTGGTTGGGGTTGGTCTTGATCGCTTGGCATGCTTTGTTTGACGAGAAGGTCGAGAGGGAGATGAACGGTGAGAGGTTGAGATATGTCACCAAGGTACTGGTGTGCTTCTTGGTGGGGACTCTACTGTGGTTGGTCAAGACGTTGTCAGGTCTGCCTGTGATTGAGATTTGGAGGACAGAGGAAGAGGAGGAGAACACTGTGGACGAGCTTCAGACTTTACAGAGAACAGGTGCAATTGTGCTGCCGGATCTGAGGGCGGCGGGCGTTTCTGACTAAAAGTGGGATGGTAGTTCGGAGCGGAGGGCTTCAGAGAAGTCCCCGAGTGAAGAACACCAAGCTCTCTCCAGGGTTGTCTTGAAAGAACGAGGGAGGGATCACAATAGAGCACTTGCACAAACTGAATTCACAAAAAAATTTGGAGTTGACCTGACTCCTAAATAAAAAAATAAATTCACTTGATTTGCATGTGCATTACAATTAGGATCCGTACCGCAATGATAAAATTTAGAACTGATACGTACATGAGTCACCTGTCATGCGCATGCACCAGCTGCAGAATTCCAAGCCGTGGGTACAGATCAAAGTAGAGTCCGTGAAAAGTAAAAAGAAAAAGAAATAAGGAGCCTCTGTTTGGAAGATATGCCGAGATCCTAGAAATATACCGGGAATTGATTGATCCGATTTCGATTATAGAGAATCAATCCAAATATTATATTGATTTGTAAAATATTACATTGCCTTTTTTATGTATACATCTTGTAATATAAACAGCAAAAGCCTTGTACATTGATTACAAGTCAGAATACAGTAAAATCTTTCTCCCTAAACTTGTTATTTTTCTCGTCTGTTCCTTGCTTGCCTTCGGTTTCTAACATGGTATCAGAGCTTTGGCTTTAAGCTCCATCTTCCGCAACTGATTGCTTTCGAAGCTGACAGATCGACGTCTTGATTATGAAAGAATCAAATTCTATAAGAAGGAAGAAGAAACGGATTTTTTTTTCTTACCATGAATCCAGAGAATCTGTTCCCTGCCACTACTGGCGTTCCTTCCATAGGTGACGTCACACCGACGGGAGAGACACAAGGCCATAGCACAATACCTGCAATTCCCACAACCCAGCAACAAATCCAGACTCAATGGTAGATATTCCCAGCTCAGACGAATATGGGGTAGCCCATTCCAGGCCATCTTTACCAATGGGTACCCTATCCATGGTACGTCGGGTAAGGCCCGAATCCATCATTTCCGGGGGTAATGAGTTACCACAGTAACGTTAAGCCCAATGGGAATCTACCAGCCACAAGCGGAGCAAACTCAGCCGCCAAGACAGAACAAGTAAACGGGTGCGGAGAAGCGGGTTCGGGAACAAACCCTCAACCGAGACTCTTCAATGCGGGTCATGCAACCGGGTTCAATGGGTCGGGTATAGGGACGAATCCCTACCCGAACTTTTCACCCGGATTTTTACCGTTTCCAATTGCAGCCATCATTGGCCGACCAAAGCCAGGCGATCCCTTGCATGTGTCAACCGCCGACGTCTAAAGTTGCGATTAATTAGTCTGCAACTGATCGGGCCGGAAAACTACAACAAATGGTCACAAGACTTCCGGTGGGCCCTCGTGATAAAAGATAAAGATGGTTTCCTTGACCGAACCGTACCAATTCTGTCAGACAAAAGGCTGGCGAGGCATTGGAGAAAGTGCAATCACCTGATCCTCACCTGGATTGGCAATTGCGTCTCTCCAAACGTCACAGCAGGCCTCCCACCAACGGAAGATTCGAAAACCATGTGGGATAACATCAAAGAAATGTACGGGAAATTAGACCGAGCAAAAATCTTTTGTCTCATGCAAGAACTCACAGATCTCGAGTAGGGGAATATGTTTGTCACCGCGGTTTATAACAAACTCTCATCGCTCTAGAACAAGCTCGAGGCCGCGGAAGAAAAACTCGAGGGACCTCCAGAGACTCTCAGGCAGTACAAATCCAAGAAGGAGAGGGAGTAATCCACTTTATTCCTTTTAATATTGAACGAAACATACCTAACATTTCGTTTGCAGATCCTGGCAATGGATCCTATGCCGCCCCTTGGCCGGATTTTCCAGCTGGCCATGCAAGAAGAGAGCCAGCGGCTCACAACATTGGAGCAAACACAAGGAGGCAAGGCTGTCGCTCTCGCTCTTCACGGAGAACGGCGCGGGAGAGAATTGGGGGCGAAAACCCTAGCTCGAGAGAGAGAAAACCGCGAGGGGCTAGGGTTCGCAACCAGAGAAAGAGCCCTTAAAAGGGAAGGAAGCTACGGCCCAGATTCAATCCGGCGATCTAGCGGCTCGGATTTCTTGCGGAGATCTGACGGCCTTGATTTCCCCCGGAGGTTGACGGATGCAAGGGGTCGATGTATCTGCTACATCGGACGATGGAGATAATTCCACGATTAAAGCATCGACGGCCAGATTTTTTCCGCATCAATAAGTAATTTCGGCCAAAATTCAAGGGGAAGAGGTAAATTATACTGTAAGCATTGCAAAAGTCCACATCATACCATAGATAATTGTTGAAAGTTGCATGGAAAGCCAAAAGAAAAAGGAAAAAGAAAGTTTTTGCAGCTTACGGTGATTTGGACCTACTAGACCAAGTAGTGATCGACCGATTACTCATGGGCAATATCGGCAATTGAAGCAGGCACTATAGAAAGCAAACAATGGAAATAAAGGAGGAAGTTTCTCGAGGTATATCCCACTGCCTGATTAATTCAATTTCAAAAAGGGCATAGATAGTTGACTCAAGAGCAAGTTATCATATCATTTGTGATATAAATTTTTTCTCAAGAATGCATAAGAAATTGGATACGCCTATTTCTGTGCAACTTCCAAATGAAAACATTACTCATGTCACATTGACAGGGACTGTTCAACTAAGCTCTCAAATTGTCCTGCATAATGTCCTTTATGTCCCACAATTTCAATTCAATCTCATTTCCGTATCCAAAGTTTGCAAGGAAAATTCCTGTCAAATACTCTTCGATGCTGACACATGTTTTTTTCAGGCCCTTTCGACTGGGAAACTAATGGGCTTGGATAGTCTTTCTGAAGGTTTATATTTCTGGACCGGTATTCCAAGTCATCCTGATTTGAATTCAATTCCTTTTAATAAGTTGTCATTGTGTAATGTCATTGCCAATGATAAAGACTTTCTTTTACATGCAAGAATGGGGCATAGTGCTTCTTTTCCATACTCTAAATGTCCCATTTGTCCTCTTGCAAAACAGTCTCGCACATCTTTCCCTTCGAATGCAAAAGGTTCCGCTACTATACTTTCTTTAATTCATGTGGATGTCTGGGGACCCTATCACACAGCACACTGTGATGGTTCATGATATTTTCTCACAATTGTGGATGATCACTCTCGGGCCACATGAGTTTTCCTGATGCAATCAAAAGCTCAAGTTCCATCTCATTTGAAAATGTTCATCACCCTGACTAAAAATCAGTTTGGGAAATCAATCCAGCGAATGCGAATTGACAATGGGAATGAATTTTTTAGTCATGATGGCAGATCACTTTTCTTGTCTCATGGCATTCTACATGAAAGCTCCTGCATTTATACTCCACAACAAAATGGAGTGGTGGAACGTAAACATCGTCACTTGCTGGAGGTCGCACGAGCTTTGAAGTTTTCGGCATCCGTTCTAGCAATATATTGGGGAGATTGTGTCCTCGCTGCAGCCTATCTCATCAACCGTATGCCTACTCGGATATTAGCTGGTAAATCACCCTTTGAATTACTTTATGGAAAAAAACCGGCAGTAGATCATCTACGAGTTTTCGGTTGTCTTTGTTATACTGCAACTATGGGACCTTGAGACAAAATGAGTCCACGTGCTAGGAGGTGTATTTTCATGGGTTACCCTAACCTACAGAAGGGCTATTATGTTCTCGATCCATCAACAGGAGAATTTTTCGTGAGCAAGGATGTCATTTTTCACAAAATTATCTTTCCATTTCGTGAGTCTGCAGAGGATTTGGATATCTCAACCAATTCTCATCGCTCCTCAATTGAGGAAAATATATCTCCTGAATATTTTCTCGCAGCATCACCAGGACAGGTGATTCCACCTTCTTCATTTGATCAATCACCTCAGACAACAACATTGGAAAATGTACCTGCTCTTCCATTAAACATTGAGGATGATTCTAGCGAACAAACAGAAAACAATGCTGTGGAAATATCTCCTCCTCCACCACCAACGGATCATCCACGACGTTCGGGGCGAGCTACAAAACCACCAACGTGGACCAAAGACTATGTCTGTGCCTCACTTAATGGACCAGGTATTCACTATCCAATATCTTCTTATGTCTCCTTTGAAAAGCTTTCGTCGGAGCATAGATGTTGCATTAGTCGTATATCAGATGAGAAAGAACCATCTAGTTATGATGAGGCATCCAAAGATCCACGATGGCAAAAGGCCATGGAAGCAGAATTACAAGCCGTAACTGATAATCACACATGGGAGATAGTTCATTTGCCCCCAAATAGGAAATCCATAAGATGCAAATGGGTCTATAAAGTAAAGTATAGAGCTGATGGATCCATTGAACGATACAAAACTCGATTGGTGGCGAAAGGATATATACAACGAGAAGGTTTCAACTATCACGAAACTTTTTCTCCAGTTGTTAAAAATGTCACCATTCGCTCATTCTTACCAGTTGCAGCCATCCATGATTGGCCGTTACACCAAATGGACATTCACAACGCTTTTCTTCATGGTGATATGGATGAAGAAATTTACATGGATATTCCTTAGGGTTTATAGAGACAGGGGGAGAATAAAGTATGTCGTCTCCGCAAATCCCTTTATGGGCTGAAACAAGCTTCCAGACAATGGTATGCTAAATTTGCTAACGCTCTCATCAGTGCAAACTTCAAACAATCCAAGTATGATTATGCCTTATTTACATGGACCAAAGGTACGTCATTTATTTACTTGATGATTTATGTAGATGACATTCTCATCATGGGAAATGATGAAGCTGCAATAAAGAGCCTTAAAAAATATTTGCATACCACATTTCATATAAAAGATCTAAGAGCACCAAAATATTTTCTTGGGATTGAGATCGCTTGATCTCACCAAGGAATTTCTCTCAGTCAGAGGAAGTTCGTGTTGGAGATTATATCAGAGGCCGGTTTATCAGGATGCAAGCCAGTTGTCATTCCAATCGAGCAGAATATCAGATTGACTACAACAGACCACACTGGAGGAACATCTCAGGATGATCCTATATTACAGGATTCGACAAGTTATCAGAAGCTCGTTGGAAAACTTATTTACCTGACTATGACTAGACTTGATAGATCATATGCAATGCAGAACCTCAGTTAATTTATGCACAGACCAAAGGAATCTCACATAAATGCCGCTCTAAAAGTTGTGAAGTATTTGAAGGGATGTCCAGGACTCAGGATACTTTTATCTAGAAGATGCGACATGGAAATGACAGCATATTGCGATGCAGATTATGCAACGTGTCCTATGAGTCAAAGATCCATAATTGAGTTTTGTATTAAGTTGGGAGATTCTCTTCTTTCATGGAAAACCAAGAAGCAAGCAACAGTTTCTCTATCCTCAGTTGAAGTAGAATATTGGGCTATGGCAAAGACCACATGTGAGATTGTATGGATACGAGGTTTATTGGGTGTTCTCGGAATACAGCTGAAAAGTCCGACGAAGTTATTCTGAGATAATGAATTGGCTCTGAAACTTGCGGCGAACCCTGTAATGCACGAAAGGACAAAAGCACATAGAAGTGGATTGTCATTTCACTCGGAAGAAGATTCAAGAAGGGACAATCGAGACAAGAGGGATTGGAACGGCTGAACAACCTACAGGTGTGTTTACCAAAGCCCTGTGTCAAAGACAACATGCATATTTACTGAGCAAGCTAGGCATCTTGAACATTTACAAGTCACCAGCTTGAGGGGGAGTGTTGGAAGATATGCGGAGATCCTAGAAATATACCGGGAATTGATTGATCCGATTTCGATTATAGAGAATCACTCCAAATATTAGATTGATTTGTAAAATATTACATTGCCTTTTTTATGTATACATCTTGTAATATAAACAGCAAAAGCCCTGTACATTGATTACAAGTCAGAACATAGAAAAATCTTTCTCCCTAAACTTCGTTCTTTTTCTCGTCCGTTCCTTGCTTGCCTTTGGTTTCGACGGCCTCTGTGCTTTATTCTATTCAACATAAAGTACTCACTAAGAAGAGAAGACACGCGATACTCAACACGGAGGGGCTCATACAAAGGTGTGGTGTTTCTATTTTCCAGCCGAGAACCACTCCATGGGCGAATCTCGGTGAAGCCACCGTCAACGCCATCGCAATCCTAGCATCCCCGGATCTTAATTTGGATATCGTCGTTCAAATTAAATTTCCATTAAATTTGTATTGCATAAAAGTGTTTTAGCAATATTTTTTTTATAAAAAAAATCAATAGTGTATTCACTTCAAATAAGAGAAGCATGTGCATGGTCTAATTCTTTATAAATATTTCAATTTAGAGGTTTTTTTTTGAACTTTTTTTATTTTATTTTAATTACACAATCCTTGTGATAAGTCGATTCCGCCATGTTAACCCTACAACGTTACTGAAAAATGACGTGTCTCGTTTTTTTTTTTTTTTTTCCTGCCGGTTGAATCTTATTATATTTTTCTAAAGACCCAAATGGTATGTGGTTTTGCCATAATTTCAAGTCGGCCCGACCCGAGTAAGCTCTCCACGGGCATCACACGGTCCCTCTGCCGGAACGGGTCGAGGCATGCCGCTTTGCTGCATCTGGGCACGAGCCCTCTAGGTGCCACGTGGCATTCGATCGTGACGTCTAGTTTTTTTTTTTTTTTTTTCGGAATTTGTTGGAAAGTCAAAAGCAGGGATGTGATTAGTTGATAATTAGGCCCATGAAACCTGACGTAATGTAATTCGTATTTATCTCATTAACCAAATGAAAAGGTCATGATTTTATTGAAAAATCGCAACATGTACATAAATAAACTGTCCCAAGATCAATTTCTCTCTCGATTCTACCTCCCTTTTTGTCTACCAATCGCACCATCGTAATTCTGAGACTTATGCTACGACATTAAGGTATGTGGTCATGGAGGCCGTGGCCTCCGACACATGCTCGTACGCACAAAGAATGAGAACTCTCTCTTATTTGAGAGCGTTCGTGATGACAGAAGGCCGCGTCGTGGCCGTGGTAGGCTGTAGCGTGCACGTCGGCTGCCTCTGGGGAAGAGAAAGAAGAGGAAAAAAAGGTTTTGAAAAACAAAGGAAAGGAAAAAAAGAAAAAGAAAAATTGGTAGCGAGTGATTAAGTTCTATAAAGTAGAATGTAAATCTATGGATTTGATAAATATTTGTGTATTTAACACTTTAATCTCTGACGTCACATTTAGATTCCATTTGTTTCACGAAAAATGAATGATTTATAATTTTTGTTAAATTAATCACTCATATAGCTTAAAATAATTATTTAAGTCAAGATTTTTTTATCATAAATAAAAATTTAATCTAAATATTTTCATGGATGATGAAAATATTTTTCGTTTTATATATTTTAGTAATTGATACAAGTGATTATTTAAAAAAATATATTTTTTAAATTATTCATTTTTCGTAAAATAAGCAAAGCTTTAAACTTATCAGGCACATGCTTTATACATGCTATATCAACTTCTTTATGCATATTAAAGATTTGGTATGTTTATTATAGCTGATTTTCTCTGAAATGGTATGAACTCATTGGGGTTTTGGGCTGATATATATCCAAAACCAATGAAATAGCATTACATGATAAATTAGAATGTTAGTTTTACACAATATATTATATATTTATCCCATAAATATATAAGTTTCCAATCCATAAAGAAAGTTTATATTGGGATACCGAGGGTGATTATCTCTAGCTCGTTTAGATCAACCCCAAATAATTGAAAATGCATTATTGAATTTCACATAAAATAAATTTATCATTATGTCCATTGTCATAACCTTAAGTAAAAATCATGCGGAAGATCCTAAAATAAATGCCCTAATTTCCTATACTTTGACTGGCTTTCTTAGTTGATATTTATCTTAATCCATATGGACACCGATGTGAGTGTGACGTATCCAAATATAAAAAAGGATTAACATAATTTGACAGCAAATAGTGCATGGTGCACGATGTGCACTGACCCATAAAAACCTAGCAGCACGACATATCCACGTCATCATATGGCTCCACAAATTTCTATATAAAGGATTAATCCAACATGATCAACTTGCCAACCCCACAAGATCTCAAGAAGGAGAAGAGGAGAAGGGACAGTGTTTAAGCCCACCAAAACAATGTCCACTTCAATTCTTAAGCCCACCCCCATCCTCCTCCTCTTCATTTTCTCTCTCCTTGCCTCGCCGGTGCTCTCCGTCGTGCCCGAGGAGTGCACCGCCGAGGAAGGTGATTGCATCGACAAGGCCAAGGCCCTCCCCCTCAAGATCATTGCCATCGTCTCCATCCTCGTCACGAGCCTGATCGGTGTTTGCTCACCGCTATTCACCCGCGCAGTCCCAGCCCTCCACCCTGACCGTGACCTCTTCGTCATTGTCAAGTGCTTTGCAGCAGGCATCATCCTCGGCACTGGGTTCATGCACGTGCTGCCCGATTCATTCGACATGCTGTCCTCACAATGCTTGCAGGAGAACCCTTGGCACAAGTTTCCGTTCACCGGATTCGTCGCCATGCTGAGTGCCATCATGACGCTGATGGTGGACTCGATGGCGACGAGCGTGTATAGCCAGAAGAACAACATCGGCGTCATTCCCGAGACTGAGGGCGGTGAGGGTGGCCACGATGACCGGGAGATGGGTGTGGTTACTGCGGCGCATTTGCATAGCCACGGCCACCACCACGGCCACCACCACCACGGGGCGGCAACAAAGGTGGAGGCCGTGAGTTCTCAGCTGCTTCGGTACCGTGTAGTTGCAATGGTAAGTTCATACTTTCGATATTGTCAATAACATGTTTTCACTTAGATTATTTACTGTATGGTACTACTAAAGTTCGCATAGATATGAAGCCCGCAAGGGTCAGCAAGATAAATCCCCTCCAACCCCCGAATCACAATAATCATCATTCATTTACATGCGCTACGGAATTCAACTTAGCAGAGCGCATGAAGACTTTTTGTGCGGTCCATTTCGTTTTTGCCTTGGAACTTAAAGGGAACAAATGTCGACATAGATGCACTCGCTCCATATATTTCAGATTTCGTATTATATATGTTTCTACCTCGTGCGCCGTTCTAAAGTTTATGAATTGCATGTGGGATTTTTTTTTTTTTTTTTGTTCCTTGTCAATCTAGTTTTTATGCAGCACTTGCGTTCGTTCTTGAAAAGAAGTTGAAGCCAGAGTATTATGTCTGAAACAGATCAGTTTATTGCTTCGATGTATTTAGGCAGATACGGTTAATCCAAATCATTCGTCTTATAAAACATAGAACCTGACGGAAAACGGCAGAAATCTCGATCAAATACAGACATTTCAAAACCAATTTGAGAATTGCAGTATAATCTTTCAAGGAACATGAACATCGCTCTTGTTATAGCTACTGCTTTTTTTTTTTGGTCGAATTATTGCTACTGCTTAATCAGCTGATTGACTTAACGCTGAGTGGTTGGAAGAGAATTGTTAAGAAGTTGACTTAGCTCGTCTTTTATGGAATAAATATGGGATATCAGTGGCAAAAAAAGGGGCATAAAAAGGGATATTGTTGTTAATCATTATTGAAATCATTGTTGAAATATTGAAGAGGATTTTTTTAAGAAATTTTATGCAAGATAGATCTATTAAAAGGTTAAAGGTTCAATTTACCGGACTTCTTCGGTTCTTTTTTTTTTTTTTTCACCCAAAAAAGCGTCTTCATGCTTTGCTTAAAAGATCTTGGCAATATTAAAAAAGCGTCGCAAATTATAAAAATCACAAAATATTATGTGGTATTTTACATGTCGGCAGCATGAGAATTCCGATGTTTCGTGTAAAAAAGTCAAATTGCGAGTCGCGGAATTCGAAGACAGGAAAATTAAAAATTAAAAATTGAGAACTGCATCCTTTCCTTCTTAAAAAATTGATTTTGTCGAATAGGTGGTGGACTTAGTGTGATATATCTCCAATGAATTATTTGGACATGTATTATCTCTTAATTTAGACCAAGTATATCTCTACCTCAACGGAAGTATGATCACATAATGTTAAAGATTAATATAGTGGCCTTAAATTATCCTTTTTTCTTCCATAAATATCTTTTCTTGACATGAAAAATGAAATCAATTTGTACTCAGGTGCTGGAGCTAGGAATAGTGGTACACTCAGTGGTGATAGGGCTTGGATTGGGAGCCTCAAGCAATGTTTGCTCCATCAAGGGCCTTGTGGCTGCTCTTTGCTTCCATCAAATGTTTGAAGGCATGGGTCTTGGTGGCTGCATTCTTCAGGTAACATTTCATATCCACAAACCTCACAATTTGTACAATTTATAACGAAGAAAAACAAATTAATCCTCATAAATCGTGGTTACTTCATGTTCACATGCTGGCCCAAATCGGTTAATTGGGACTTTTGTTTAACACTATAAACAGGCAGAGTACAAGTGGCTGAAGAAGGTGGTGATGGTGTTCTTCTTCGCGGTGACAACCCCTTTCGGGATCGCTCTGGGGATCGCACTGTCGAGTACGTACCGGGAGAACAGCCCAAAATCGCTCATCACGGTCGGCCTGCTCAATGCATCGTCTGCGGGACTCCTGATCTATATGGCCCTGGTCGACCTCCTCGCCGCCGACTTCATGGGGCCGAAGCTGCAGCGCAGCATCAAGCTCCAGATCAAGTCCTATGCTGCCGTGCTCCTGGGTGCTGGTGGCATGTCTCTCATGGCCAAATGGGCTTGAGGTCATACTAGTTATCCTCAATGACAAAATGTGTAAATGGGTGGATTTTCTGTTTTCTTTTTGCCTTTTGGTTTATGCTCATGCTACATGTGTGTTTGGCTTTCGACTTCTCAACAACTAAAGATTATGTGATCATCGTGCACATGATATGCTCTGGCCATATAGAACGCTAAATCATGAACACGGAAAAAGTGTTTCATAGATTTGCTACATTACCGTCGTGAAAACACGAATTAGTCACTTTTTAAATGCCGTTTTATTTTCTGACCGAAAAAAAAGCCGTTTTATTTTACCGTACAATACAGACGCTTGCATCTCTACAAGGATGCCAATTACCTAATAAGGAAGAAGACACCAGCCTTCCACTTTTTACTAGCAGGGATCTATGGACTGTATTTCTTTCTTTTAACAAATATAAAATAAGATATAAATATCATTTCAAAATAAATTGCGAGA
This sequence comes from Eucalyptus grandis, assembly GCF_016545825.1. Taxonomy (NCBI): domain Eukaryota; kingdom Viridiplantae; phylum Streptophyta; class Magnoliopsida; order Myrtales; family Myrtaceae; genus Eucalyptus; species Eucalyptus grandis. The sequence goes on from NC_052616.1 coordinate 24,974,157, forward strand.
TGACTGAATTAATGTTTTATTATAGATGTGAAAGTTTGGATAATATTTCCTTTCAACATAAAAAATAATTTCATTTAAAGTACGAAGGCCTTCATAATAGAGTAGATGTTAAAACATGTACCGATGGCCTTCATCAATGCAGTGAAAATAAAATTTGATTTTTCCATCTTTCCAGGCACCTTTAGGGTCTTTTCCTAACCTGATCTGAGGCATAGTTGTAATTAGGGTCATCAAACAAGTAGGTCGAGTTGGGTCGAAAATGGTATGACCCATATTGGCCATTTTAACCAATTTTGACCTATTTTCATGCAATGTAAAATTAAGGATCTATACCCAACCCAACTTGTATCGGACCCGTACTCGACCCGACCTATATTATCAAAACACATTAATATTCTAGGAAAACTATTTTCTATGAAAAATAACCATATTTTTCGATATATGGTTAAAACCCGATAATAATCTAGAAGATATTTTCTGTTGATTGGTAAGGAAAATCTTTTACTCATGCCATCCTTTCAATAATTTTTTATTATATTTTTTAAATCAAAATTTTTAATTTCTTTTTCTTTTTCTTTTTCTTCCTTATTGGCTAGTTTTTGCCGGCCATGATAGCAGTCGATGACCGGCCACGACGAGCTCGAGCCTTGCCGATCCAACGACCCGAGAGACTCGAGCCTCACTCAAGGCCACTAAACATCGACGAGGCTTTAGCCTCATCCAAATTGCCAGATCAACCAAGGCCTGAGTTCACCAATGTTGGGTGAGCGTTGAGGTCTTGAGCCTGCCCTTTTCGAACTTGAAATTAGCTTGGAAGGACCTTGATGGACTCAGCCCAAGCAGCTAGATCTAGGTTTGCTACCAAGGGTCTAAGAAAGAGTGTTGGAGTTCGCGTATCCAAGCACATAGTTTTTGGTCCAAGTTACAGATATCCACCTACACCCGAAGTCCATTGCAGCGGCTAACTTTAACCCAAGCCCTTTGAGAAAATATTTTCTCCAAGGGCCTTTGCTCAGTCCCATTAAAAAGAAGAAGAAGGTTGACACAATTATCAATAGAGGAAGAGCAGTCGTGACTTATGTTGTTGAAAATTAATTTTGAATCCCCACAAAATATGAAAAAAAAGGCCACAAAAATTAAAATTATGCCCACGATAAAATATTTATCCTAAATATATTTCTAACATAAAAAAAAATCTAAAATATGTTCATCGTGACATATTTATTATAAATTTTCTTAGTCAATAGAGGAAGAGGAAGTGTGACTTATGTTATTGAAAATTAATTTTGAATTGCTACAAAATATTAACAAAATTTAATTATACCCACGATAAGATATTCGTCTTAAATTTTTTTGTAACATACAAAAAAAAAAATCTAAACTATGCTCACTGTGACATATTTATTCTAAATTTTTCTTAATCAGTAGAGGAAGAGTAGGCATGACTTATGTTGATGAAAAATTAATTTTGAATTGCCACAAAATATGAAAAAAAAAAAAAAAGGCCACTAAAAAATTATAACTATTCCCACAAAAAGATATTTATCTTGAATTTATTTTTAACATAAAAATATAAATTATGCTTATTGTGACATATTTATCACAAAAAAAAAAAAAAAAAAATCTTAGTCAACGGAGGAAGAGTAGTTGTGGCTTTTGTTGTTGAAAATTAATTTTGAATCCCCACAAAATATGAAAATTAAAAAAAAAAAAGGCCACCAAAAAGTTATAACTATACCCATGATAAGATACTTATCAAAAATTTATTTGTAACGTAAAAAAATCTAAATTATGTTCACCGTGACATATTTATCATAATTTTTTTTAGTCAGTAGAGGAAGAACATGTGTGACTTATGTTGTTGAAAAATTAATTTTGAATCACTACAAATATGAAAAAAAAAAAAGACAAAAGAAGAGGCCACTAAAAATTATAACTATACCCATGATAAGATATGTATCCTAAATTTTTTTGTAAAATAAAAAATTTAAATTATGCTCATTGTGACATGTTTATCCTAAATTTCTTCTTAGTCAATAAAGGGAGAGTAGACATGACCTATGTTGTTGAAAAATTAATTTTGAATTGTCACAAAATATGAAAAAAAGGTTACTGAAAAATTATATCTATAGCCACGATAAGATATTTATCCTAAGTTTATTTGTAACATAAAAATCTAAATTATACTCACACTAACATATTTAAAATAATTTTTTTCTTAGTCAATAGAGGAAGAGCAGGCGACTTATGTTGTTGAAAAATTAATTTTGAATTGCTTCAAAATATGAAGAAAAAAAAAAGGCCATCAAAAAATTATGATTGCACCTACGATAAGATATTTATCCAATGTTTATTTGCAACATTAAAAAAAAATCTAAATTATGTTCACAGTGACATATTTATTATAATTTTTTTCTTTGTCAATAGAAGCATAAATGACTTATGTTGTTGAAAAAATAATTTTGAATCGCTACAAAATATGAAAAAAAAAAATGTCACAAAAATTATAATTATATCTATAATAAGATATTTATCTTAAATTTATTTGTAACATAAAATCTAAATTATACATACTGTGACATATCTATCATAATTTTTTTCTTAGCCAATAGGAAGAGTAGGCGTGACTTTTGTTGTATAAAAATTAATTTTGAATCACTATAAAATATAAAAAAAGGCCACCAAAAATTATAACTATACCCACGATAAGATATTTATCCTAAATTTATTTGTAACATAAAAAATCTAAATTATATTCATTGTGACATATTTATCATAAAAAATTTTCTTAGTCAATTGGAGGAAGAGCAGGTGTGACTTATGTTGTTGAACACTTAATTTTGAATCGGTACAAAATATGAAAAAAAAAAAAAAAAAGGCCATCAAAAAATTATAACTATACAAATGATAAGAAATTTATCCTAAATTTATCTGTAACATAAAAAAATCTAAATTATGCTAACTATGAAATATTTTTTCTTAGTCAATAGGAAGAGTAGGCGTGACTTCTGTTGTTGAAAAATTAATTTTGAATCACTACAAAATATTAAAAAAAAAAAAAAGAGAGGCCACCAAAAAATTATAACTATACCCATGATAAGACATTTCTACTAAATTGATTTATAATATATAAAAATCTAAATTATGCTCATTGGGACATATTTATCATAAAATTTCTCTTAGTCAATAGCATGACTTATGTTGTTGAAAAATTAATTTTGAATCGGTACAAAATATGAAAAAAAAAAAAAGGGGCGACCCAAAAAATATAATTATACTAATGATAGAATATTTATCCTAAATTTTTTTGTAACATAAAAAAAATCTAAATTATGCTAACTGTGAAATATATATAATTTTTTTTTCCCTAGTCAATAGAGGAAGAGTAGGCGGGATTTATGTTGTTGAAAAATTAATTTTGAGTCGTTACAAAATATAAAGGCCACCAAAAATTTATAACTATACCCACAATAAGATATTTATCATAATTTTTTTTTTGATGATCTAGGAACACCGCATGCCGGGCACTTGGCCGAGCAAACTTGGAGGAACGCTAGCGGAAGACTCACCATCCCGACATCCCACTTAAGACACCAAGCGCCTCCACTAGATTTCGAATCCCTCACCTTTAGGCAAGGATTAACGAAGTTCTTATCCAAATGGAGCCATCACGGTCAGTGGTTATTTATCATAAATTTTTTCGTAACATAAAAAAAATTTAAATTATGCTCACTATGACATACTTTTCCTAAAAAAATTTCTTCATTAAGAACCTCAAATTTGTGCGACATATTTTCTCTCCTCCAATTTTCCAACCAAAATGATGTCGTCTTTTTATTTTATTTAAGTCATGTGAGCACCATATCAATACTATTTGCTTTCCATCATCTATGTGAGTGGATTTTTAATGGTTTTCATTGATGGAAACTAGGATAAATGTGTTATGCAGATAAAAGTTTGAAAGTTTTAGTATCACAATTTTTTTTTTGATAAATGTATTACATCAAATATAATTTGGGGGTTTTGGTGGGTTTTCTCAAATAAAAAAAGAAAAAAGAAATTCATGATGTAAAATGATAGTCTCAGTGACATTGTTTGTCTGGGCATGCACGAATCGGAGATGGAGTTGCCTTAGCTGCCCTCAGATCTGGATTTTCACTGACTGGCGTCAATAGTGCTTTATCCACATAATCATATCGAGGCCTTCGAGCATAGTCCGATTAAAATTGTATGAATCATGCACACATTTGCCCTGAATATCACGCCCTTTCATTCATCAGGTTAGTGAAATAAGAAAGTGAATTTCAACGCCATCTGGGCTCTTCAACCTTGCTCGTTCTTTTTCGGAGCTTTTCCTCTTTCCTCCTCCTCTCGCCTTTACAATCCTCTGTTTCGGCGGTGCCACCTGTATATTCTCTCATCTCCTCCTTCGAAGTTCACCCTTCACTACACACATCTCCCACCATCAATACTCCCCTTGAGATTCCACGCACCAAATCATCCCCCTATCAATTCTGTAAATTCCTCTTAGATTTTACCGGGTGATTCCAAGAGCGACAGGAACGACGGTTCGAGAATGCTGAGAGAACTCAGCATTGGGTTCTCGAAGGGGAGCGAGGAGGAAGCTCCTGCCAAGGGTTCCGGCTGCTCGCCCTATGACCCGCCGTCGTGGCTGATCGCGCGGTTCCTACACCAGCAGCTGGCCTCCGGCGACGTGTCGCTGGAGATGGACCTGGAGGTGGAGGAGCTGCGCGGCGGCGATCGCCGGAGGGACTTGCCTCCGGCGCCACGGCCGCCGAGGCAGAGCCGAGACGGCTTGAGAGTGTCCTTCCAGCCGCCCATCTCGGCAGGGGATGAGGTGGAGGACGACCTCTTCTTGGAAGAAGACCTGCCGGAGGAGTTCGAGAAGGCAAAGTTGGGTGCCATGACTCTGTTACAGTGGGTAAGTTTGGTCTTGATCATTGGTGCTTTAGTTTGTACTTTTGCAATTCCCGCATTGAAGCGTAGAGATCTGTGGAAGCTCAAACTGTGGAGGTGGGAGGTCCTTGTCTTGGTCTTGATTTGTGGGAGGTTAGTCTCTGGGTGCATGATTCGATTAGTTGTGTTCTTCATGGAGAGGAACTTTCTGTTGCGAAAATGGGTTCTGTATTTCGTCTACGGCCGTCGAAAGGCAGTGCAGAACTGCCTGTGGTTGGGGTTGGTCTTGATCGCTTGGCATGCTTTGTTCGACGAGAAGGTCGAGAGGGAGACGAACGGTGAGAGGTTGAGATATGTCACCAAGGTACTGGTGTGCTTCTTGGCTGGGACTCTACTGTGGTTGGTCAAGACGTTGTCAGGTCTGCCTGTGATTGAGATTTGGAGGACAGAGGAAGAGGAGGAGAACACTGTGGACGAGCTTCAGACTTTACAGAAAACAGGTGCAATTGTGCCGCCGGATCTGAGGGCGGCGGCGTTTCTGACTAAAAGTGGGATGGTAGTTCGGAGCGGAGGGCTTCAGAGAAGTCCCCGAGTGAAGAACACCAAGCTCTCTCCAGGGTTGTCTTGAAAGAGCGAGGGAGGGATCACAATAGAGCACTTGCACAAACTGAATTCACAAAAATTTGGAGTTGACCTGACTCCTAAATAAAAAATAAATTCACTTGATTTGCATGTGCATTACAATTAGGATCCGTACCGCAATGATAAAATTTAGAACTCATACGTACATGAGTCACATGTCATGCACATGCACCAGCTGTAGAATTCCAAGCCGTGGGTACAGATCAAAGTAGAGTCCGTGAAAAGTAAAAAGAAAAAGAAATAAGGAGCCTCTGTTGGAAGATATGCAGAGATCCTAAAAATATACTGGGAATTGATTGATCCGATTTCGATTATAGAGAATCAATCCAAATATTAGATTGATTTGTAAAATATTACATTGCCTTTTTTATGTATACATCTTGTAATATAAACAGCAAAAGCCTTGTACATTGATCACAAGTCAGAATACAGAAAAATCTTTCTTCCTAAACTTTGTTCTTTTTCTCGTCCGTTCCTTGCTTGCCTTCGGTTTCTGACATGGTATCAGAGCTTTGGCTTTAAGCTCCATCTTCCACAACTGATTGCTTTCGAAGCAGCAAGACAGATCAACGTCTTGATTACGAAAGAATCAAATTCTGTAAGAAGGAAGAAGAAACGGAATTTTTTTTTCTTACCATGAATCCAGAGAATCTGTTCCCTGCCACTACTGGCGTTCCTTCCACAGGTGACGTCACACCGATGGGAGAGACACAAGGCCACAGCACAATACCTGCAATTCCCAAACAAATCCAGACTCAATGGCAGATATTCCCAGCTCAGGCGAATATGGGGCAGCCCATTCCGGGCCATCTTTACCAATGGGTACCCTATCCATGGTACGTCGGGCAAGGCCCGAATCCATCATCGCCAAGGGTAATGAGTTACCACAGTAACGTTCAGTCCGACGGGAATCTACTAGCTGCAAGCGGGGCAAACTCAGCCGCCAAGACAGAACAAGTAAACGGGTCTGGAGAAGCGAGTTCGGGAACAAACCCTCAACCAGGACTCTTCAATGCGGGTCATGCAACCGGGTTCAATGGGTCGGGTACAGGGACGAATCCCTACCCAAACTTTCACCCGAATTTTTACCGTTTCCAATTGCGGCCATCACTGGCTGACCAAAGCCAGGCGATCCCTTGCATGTGTCAACCGCCGACGGTCTAAAGTTGCGACTAATTAGTTTGCAACTGATCGGGCTGGAAAACTACAACAAATGGTCACAAGACTTCCGGTGGGCCCTCGTGATAAAAGATAAAGATGGTTTCCTTGACTGAACTGTACCAATTCCGTCGGACAAAAGGCTGGCGAGGCATTGGAGAAAGTGCAATCACCTGATCCGCACCTGGATTGGCAATTGCGTCTCTCTAGACGTCGCAGCAGGCCTCCCACCAACGGAAGATTTGAAAACCATGTGGGATAACATCAAAGAAATGTACGGGAAATTAGACCGAGCAAAAATCTTTTGTCTCATGCAGGAACTCACAGATCTCAAGCAGGGGAATATGTTTGTCATCGCGGTTTATAACAAACTCTCATCGCTCTGGAATGAGCTCGAGGCCGCGGAAGAAAAACTCGAGGGACCTCCAGAAACTCTCAGGCAGTACAAATCCAAGAAGGAGAGGGAGAAATCCACTCGATTCCTTTTAATATTGAACGAAACATACCTAACATTTCGTTCGCAGATCCTGGCAATGGATCCCATGCTGCCCCTCGACCGGATTTTCCAGCTGGCCATGCAAGAAGAGAGCCAGCAGCTCACAACACCGAAGCAAACACGGGGAGGCAAGGCTGTCGCTCTCGCTCTTCACGGAGAATGCCGCGGGAGAGAATTGGGGGCGAAAACCCTAGCCCAGGAGAGAGATAATCACGAGGAGCTAGGGTTCGCAACCGGAGAAAGAGCCCTTAAAAGGGAAGGAAGCTACGGCCCAGATTCAATTCGGCGATCTAGCGGCTCGGATTTCTTGCAGAGATCTGACGGCCTTGATTTCCCCCGGAGATTGACGGTCTGCAAGGGGTTGATGTATCTGCTACATCGGACGGTGGAGATAATTCCACGATTAAAGCATCTGACGGCCAGATTTTTTCCGCATCAATAAGTAATTTCGGCCAAAATTCAAGGGGAAGAGGTAAATTATACTGTGAGCATTGCAAAAGTCCACATCATACCATAGATAATTGTTGAAAATTACATGGAAAGCCAAGAGAAAAAGGAAAAAAGAAAGAGTTTTCTACAGCTTACCAGGTGACTGGACCTACTGGACCAAGTAGTGATCGACCGATTACTTATGGGCAATATTAGCAATTGAAGCAAGCACTACAGAAAGCAGACAATGGAAATAAAGGAGGAAGTTTCTCAGGTATATCCCACTGCCTGATTAATTCAATTTCAAAAAGGGCATAGATAGTTGACTCAGGAGCAAGTGATCATATCATTTGTGATATAAATTTTTTCTCAAGAATGCATAAGAATTTGGATACGCCTATTTCTGTGCAACTTCCAAATGAAAACATTACTCATGTCACATTGACAGGGACTGTTCAACTATGCTCTCAAATTGTCTTGCATAATGTCCTTTATGTCCCAAAATTTCAGTTCAATCTCATTTCCGTATCCAAAGTTTGCAAAGAAAATTCCTGTCAAATACTCTTCGATGCTGACACATGTTTTTTTTAGGCCATTTCGACTGGGAAACTAATGGGCTTGGATAGTCTTTATGAAGGTTTATATTTCTGGACCGGTATTCCAAGTCATCCCGATTTGAATTCAAATCCTTTTAATAAGTTGTCATTTTGTAATGTCATTGCCAATGATAAAGACTTTCTTTTACATTCAATAATGGGGCATAGTGCTTCTTTTCCATACTCTAAATGTCCCATTTGTCCTCTTGCAAAAAGATCGCACATCTTTCCTTCGAATGCAAAACGTTCCGCTGCTATACTTTCTTTAATTCATGTGAATGTCCTGGGACCCTATCACACAGCACACCGTGATGGTTCATGATATTTTCTCACAATTGTGGATGATCACTCGGGCCACATGAGTTTTCCTGATGCAATCAAAAGCTCAAGTTCCATCTCATTTGAAAATGTTCATCACCCCGACTAAAAATCAGTTTGGGAAATCAATCCAGCGAATACGAATTGACAATGGGAATGAATTTTTTAGTCATGATGGCAGATCACTTTTCTTGTCTCATGGCATTCTACATGAAAGCTCCTGCATTTATACTCCACAACAAAATGGAGTGGTGGAACGTAAACATCATCACTTGCTGGAGGTCGCACGAGCTTTGAAGTTTCCAGCATCCGTTCTAGCAATATATTGGGGAGATTGTGTCCTCGCTGCAGCCTATCTCATCAACCGTACGCCTACTCAGATATTAGCTGGTAAATCACCCTTTGAATTACTTTATGGAAAAAAAAACCAGCAGTAGATCATCTACAAGTTTTCGATTGTCTTTGTTATACTGCAACTATGGGACCTTGAGACAAAATGAGTCCACGTGCTAGGAGGTGTATTTTCATGGGTTACCCTAACCTACATAAGGGCTATTATGTTCTCGATCCATCAACAGGAGAATTTTTTGTGAGCATGGATGCCATTTTTCACAAAACTATCTTTCCATTTCGTGAGTCTACAGAGGATTTGGATATCTCAACCAATTCTCATCGCTCCTCAATTGAGGAAAATATATCTCTTGAATATTTTCTCACAGCATCACTAGGACAGTTAATTCCACCTTCTTCATTTGATCAATCACCTCATACGGCAACATTGGAAAATGTACCTGCTCTTCCATTAAACATTGAGGATGATTCTAGCGAACAAACAGAAAACAGTGCTGTGGAAATATCTCCTCCTCCACCACCAACGGATCATCCACGACGTTCGGGGCGAGCTACGAAACCACCAACGTGGACCAAAGACTATGTTTGTGCCTCACTTAATGGACCAGGTATTCACTATCCAATATCTTCTTATGTCTCCTTTGAAAAGCTTTCGTCGGAGCATAGATGTTGCATTAGTCGTATATCAGATGAGAAAGAACTGTCTAGTTATGATGAGGCATCCAAAGACCCACGATGGCAAAAGGCCATGGAAGCAGAATTACAGGCCTTAACTGATAATCACACATGGGAGATAGTTCATTTGCCCCCAAATAGGAAATCCATAAGATGCAAATGGGTCTATAAAGTAAAGTATAGAGCTGATGGATCCATTGAACGATACAAAACTCGATTGGTGGCGAAAGGATATATACAACGAGAAGGTTTCAACTATCATGAAACTTTTTCTCCAGTTGTTAAAGATGTCACCGTCCGTTGATTCTTATCAGTTGCAGCCATCCATGATTGGCCGTTACACCAAATGGACATTCACAACGCTTTTCTTCATGGTGATTTGGATGAAGAAATTTACATGGATATTCCTTAGGGTTTACGGAGACAGGGGGAGAATAAAGTATGTCATCTCCGCAAATCCTTTTATGGGCTGAAACATGCTTCTAAACAATGGTATGCTAAATTTGCTAACGCTCTCATCAGTGCAAACTTCAAACAATCCAAGTATGATTATGCCTTATTTACATTGACCAAAGGTACGTCATTTATTTACTTGATGATTTATGTAGATGACATTCTCATCATGGGAAATGATGAAGCTACAATAAAGAGCCTTAAAAAATATTTGCATACCACATTTCATATAAAAGATCTGAGAGCACCAAAATATTTTCTTGGGGTTGAGATCGCTTGATCTCACCAAGGAATTTCTCTCAGTCAGAGGAAGTTCGTGTTGGAGATTATATCAGAGGCCGGTTTATCATGATGCAAGCTAGCTGTCATTCCAATCGAGCAGAATATCAGATTGACTACAGCAGACCACATTGGAGGAACATCTCAAGTTGATCCTATATTACAGGATCCGACAAGTTATCAGAAGCTCGTTGGAAAACTTATTTACCTGACTATGACCAGACCTGATATATCATATGTAGTGCATAACCTCAGTTAGTTTATGCACAGACCGAAGGAATCTCACATGAATGCCGCTCTAAAAGTTGTGAAGCATTTGAAGGGATGTCCAGGACTCGGGATACTTTTATCTAGAAGATGTGACATGGAAATGACAGCATATTGCGATGCAGATTATACAACATGTCCTATGAGTCAAAGATCCATAATTGGGTTTTGTATTAAGCTGGGAGATTCTCTTCTTTCATGGAAAACCAAGAAGCAAGCAACAATTTCTCTATCCTCAGTTGAAGCAGAATATTGAGCCATGGCAAAGACCACATGTGAGATTGTATGGATACGAGGTTTATTGGGTGTTCTCGGAATACAGCTGAAAAGTCCGACGAAGTTATTCTGAGATAATGAATTGGCTCTGAAACTTGCGGCGAACCCTGTAATGCACGAAAGGACCAAGCACATAGAAGTGGATTGTCATTTCACTCGGGAGAAGATTCAAGAAGGGACAATCGAGACAAGAGGGATTGGAACGGCTGAACAACCTACAGGTGTGTTTACCAAAGCCCTGTGTCAAAGACAACATGCATATTTACTGAGCAAGTTAGGCGTCTTGGACATTTACAAGCCACCAGCTTGAGGGGGAGTGTTGGAAGATATGCGGAGATCCTGGAAATATACCGGGAATTGATTGATCCGATTTCTGATTATAGAGAATCACTCCAAATATTAGATTGATTTGTAAAATATTACATTGCCTTTTTTTATGTATACATCTTGTAATATAAACAGCAAAAGCCCTGTACATTGATTACAAGTCAGAACATAGAAAAATCTTTCTCCCTAAACTTCGTTCTTTTTCTCGTCCGTTCCTTGCTTGCCTTTGGTTTCTGACGGCCTCTGTGCTTTATTCTATTCAACATAAAGTACTCACTAAGAAGAGAAGACACGCGATACTCAACACGGAGGGGCTCATACAAAGGTGTGGTGTTTCTATTTTCCAGCCGAGAACCACTCCATGGGCGAATCTCAGTGAAGCCACCGTCAACTGCCATCGCAATCCTAGCATCCCTGGATCTTAATTTGGATATCGTCGTTCAAATTAAATTTCCATTAAATTTGTATTGCATAAAAGTGTTTTAGCAATATTTTTTTTTATAAAAAAAATCAATAGTGTATTCACTTCAAATAAGAGAAGCATGTGCATGGTCTAATTCTTTATAAATATTTCAATTTAGAGGTTTTTTTGAACTTTTTTTATTTTATTTTAATTACACAATCCTTGTGATAAGTCGATTCCGCCATGTTAACCCTACAACGTTACTGAAAAATGACGTGTCTCGTTTTTTTTTTTTTTTCCTGCCGGTTGAATCTTATTATATTTTTCTAAAGACCCAAATGGTATGTGGTTTTGCCATAATTTCAAGTCGGCCCGACCCGAGTAAGCTCTCCACGGGCATCACACGGTCCCTCTGCCGGAACGGGTCGAGGCATGCCGCTTTGCTGCATCTGGGCACGAGCCCCTCTAGGTGCCACGTGGCATTCGATCGTGACGTCTAGTTTTTTTTTTTTTTTTTCGGAATTTGTTGGAAAGTCAAAAGCAGGGATGTGATTAGTTGATAATTAGGCCCATGAAACCTGACGTAATGTAATTCGTATTTATCTCATTAACCAAATGAAAAGGTCATGATTTTATTGAAAAATCGCAACATGTACATAAATAAACTGTCCCAAGATCAATTTCTCTCTCGATTCTACCTCCCTTTTTGTCTACCAATCGCACCATCGTAATTCTGAGACTTATGCTACGACATTAAGGTATGTGGTCATGGAGGCCGTGGCCTCCGACACATGCTCGTACGCACAAAGAATGAGAACTCTCTCTTATTTGAGAGCGTTCGTGATGACAGAAGGCCGCGTCGTGGCCGTGGTAGGCTGTAGCGTGCACGTCGGCTGCCTCTGGGGAAGAGAAAGAAGAGGAAAAAAGGTTTTGAAAAACAAAGGAAAGGAAAAAAAGAAAAAGAAAAATTGGTAGCGAGTGATTAAGTTCTATAAAGTAGAATGTAAATCTATGGATTTGATAAATATTTGTGTATTTAACACTTTAATCTCTGACGTCACATTTAGATTCCATTTGTTTCACGAAAAATGAATGATTTATAATTTTTGTTAAATTAATCACTCATATAGCTTAAAATAATTATTTAAGTCAAGATTTTTTTTATCATAAATAAAAATTTAATCTAAATATTTTCATGGATGATGAAAATATTTTTCGTTTTATATATTTTAGTAATTGATACAAGTGATTATTTAAAAAAATATTTTTAAATTATTCATTTTTCGTAAAATAAGCAAAGCTTTAAACTTATCAGGCACATGCTTTATACATGCTATATCAACTTCTTTATGCATATTAAAGATTTGGTATGTTTATTATAGCTGATTTTCTCTGAAATGGTATGAACTCATTGGGGTTTTGGGCTGATATATATCCAAAAACCAATGAAATAGCATTACATGATAAATTAGAATGTTAGTTTTACACAATATATTATATATTTATCCCATAAATATATAAGTTTCCAATCCATAAAGAAAGTTTATATTGGGATACCGAGGGTGATTATCTCTAGCTCGTTTAGATCAACCCCAAATAATTGAAAATGCATTATTGAATTTCACATAAAATAAATTTATCATTATGTCCATTGTCATAACCTTAAGTAAAAATCATGCGGAAGATCCTAAAATAAATGCCCTAATTTCCTATACTTTGACTGGCTTTCTTAGTTGATATTTATCTTAATCCATATGGACACCGATGTGAGTGTGACGTATCCAAATATAAAAAAGGATTAACATAATTTGACAGCAAATAGTGCATGGTGCACGATGTGCACTGACCCATAAAAACCTAGCAGCACGACATATCCACGTCATCATATGGCTCCACAAACTTCTATATAAAGGATTAATACTCCATTATCAACTTGCCAACCCCACAAGATCTCAAGAAGGAGAAGAGGAGAAGAGGAGAAGAGGAGAAGAGAGTGTTTAGTCACCAAAAACAATGTCCACTTCAATTCTTAAGCCCACCCCCATCCTCCTCCTCTTCATTTTCTCTCTCCTTGCCTCGCCGGTGCTCTCCGTCGTGCCCGAGGAGTGCACCGCCGAGGAAGGTGATTGCATCGACAAGGCCAAGGCCCTCCCCCTCAAGATCATTGCCATCGTCTCCATCCTCGTCACGAGCCTGATCGGTGTTTGCTCACCGCTATTCACCCGCGCAGTCCCAGCCCTCCACCCTGACCGTGACCTCTTCGTCATTGTCAAATGCTTTGCAGCAGGCATCATCCTCGGCACTGGGTTCATGCACGTGCTGCCCGACTCATTCGACATGCTGTCGTCACAATGCTTGAAGGACAACCCTTGGCACAAGTTTCCGTTCACCGGATTCGTCGCCATGCTGAGTGCCATCATGACGCTGATGGTGGACTCGATGGCGACGAGCGTGTATAGCCAGAAGAACAACATCGGCGTCATTCCCGAGACTGAGGGCGGTGAGGGTGGCCACGATGACCGGGAGATGGGTGTGGTTACTGCGGCGCATTTGCATAGCCACGGCCACCACCACGGCCACCACCACCACGGGGCGGCAACAAAGGTGGAGGCCGTGAGTTCTCAGCTGCTTCGGTACCGTGTAGTTGCAATGGTAAGTTCATACTTTCGATATTGTCAATAACATGTTTTCACTTAGATTATTTACTGTATGGTACTACTAAAGTTCGCATAGATATGAAGCCCGCAAGGGTCAGCAAGATAAATCCCATCCAACCCCCGAATCACAAAAATCATCTTTCATTTACATGCGCTCTGGAATTCAACTTAGCGGAGCGCACGAAGACTTTTTGTCAATCTAGTTTTTCTGCAGCACTTGCATTCGTTCTTGAAAAGAAGTCAAAACCAGAGTATTATGTGTGAAACAGATCAGTTTATTGCTTCGATGTATTTAGGCAGGTACGGTTAATCCAAATCCGTCTTATAAAACATAGAATCTGACAGATAAAGGCAGAAATTTCGATCAAATACAGACACTTCAAAACCAATTTGAGAAGTGCAGAATGATCTGGTTAAGGAACATGAACACCGTTCTTGTTATAGCTACTGCTTTTTTTTTTCGGTCGAATTATAGCTACTGCTTAATCAGCTGATTGACTTAACGCTGAGTGGTTGGAAGAGAATTGTTAAGAAGTTGACTTAGCTCGTCTTTTATGGAATAAATATGGGATATCAGTGGCAAAAAAAAGGGGCATAAAAAGGGATATTATTGTTAATCATTATTGAAATCATTGTTGAAATATTGAAGAGGATTTTTTTAAAGAAATTTTACGCAAGATAGATCTGTTAGAAAGGTTAAAGGTTCAATTTACCGGACTTCTTCGGTTCTTTTTTTTACACCCAAAAAAAGCGTCTTCATGCTTTGCTTAAAAGATCTTGGCAATATTAAAAAAAGCGTAGCAAATTATAAAAATCACAAAATATTATGTAGTATTTTACATGTAGGCAGCATGAGAATTCTGATGTTTCGTGTAAAAGAGTCAAATTGCAAGTTGCGAAATTTGAAGACAGTAAAATTAAAAGTTAAAATTTGAGAATGTGCATCCTTTCCTTCATAAAAAATTGATTTTCTCGAATAGGTGGTGGATTTTGTGTGATATATCTCCAATGAATTATTTGAACACGTACTATCTCTTAATTTAGACCAAGTATATCTCTACTTCAGTGGAAGTATGATCTCATAATGTTAAAGATTAATATAGTGGCCTTAAATTATCCTTTTTTCTTCCATAAATATCTTTTCTTGAAATGAAAAATGAAATCAATTTGTACTCAGGTGCTGGAGCTAGGAATAGTGGTACACTCAGTGGTGATAGGGCTTGGATTGGGAGCCTCAAGCAATGTTTGCTCCATCAAAGGCCTTGTGGCTGCTCTTTGCTTCCATCAAATGTTTGAAGGCATGGGTCTTGGTGGCTGCATTCTTCAGGTAACATTTCATATCCACAAACCTCACAATTTGTACAATTTATAACAAAGAAAAACGAATTAATCCTCATAAATCGTTGTCACTTCATGTTCACATGCTGGCCCAAATCGTTTAATTGGGACTTATGTTTAACACTATAAACAGGCAGAGTACAAGTGGCTGAAGAAGGTGGTGATGGTGTTCTTCTTCGCGGTGACAACCCCTTTCGGGATCGCTCTGGGGATCGCACTGTCGAGTATGTACCGGGAGAACAGCCCAAAATCGCTCATCACGGTCGGCCTGCTCAATGCATCGTCTGCGGGACTCCTGATCTATATGGCCCTGGTCGACCTCCTCGCCGCCGAATTCATGGGGCCGAAGCTGCAGCGCAGCATCAAGCTCCAGATCAAGTCCTATGCTGCCGTGCTCCTGGGTGCTGGTGGCATGTCTCTCATGGCCAAGTGGGCTTGAGGTCATACTAGTTATCCTCAATGACAAAATGTGCAAATGGGTGGATTTTCTGTTTACTTTTTGCCTTTTGGTTTATGCTCATCCTACATGTGTGTTTGGCTTTTGGCTTCTCAACAACTAAAGATTATGTGATCATCGTGCACGTGATATGCTCTGGCCATATAGAATGCTAAATCATGAACACGGAAAAAGTGTTTTATAGATTTGCTACATTACCTTCGTGAACAAGGGCCTGAGAAAGAGCATTGGAGTTTGAGTACTCAAGCAGAGAGTTTTTTGTTCAAGTTCCAAATATTGAGTCATATTTTGAAATATATTTTTATATGTTTTAACGAGAAATCATTTTCCTGAATTTAAATTATATTTTTCACTAATTAGGAAAATATTTTTGTTGACTTATTTTCTTGAATGATCCATGCACCAAAAAAAAAAAAAAAAAAAAAAAAACATTTCGCGAAATGGGCGGAGTTTGAATTAACTTTCTCTTTCGAAGGTTTACATGCACGTGACGTGCCTATCCTACTAGGAGCTTACATGAAAATTGGATGGGGTAGCTGACCCTCTTAGTCCGTTTTTGCAAGAATATAGGCATAAGATTTCGGCTTTGACTTCATGTACCGAACCATGTTCAATGGTGTCACAACATTGACTAAAGAAGAGCTAAATACAGAGAAGGAGGAGAAGAATGAAGTGATACACGTGTTCGACTAGGGTTTGGTTGACCGTAGCATCTACTTCTCGAGAACGCCAACATCGACCTTTGAGCAAAAACTAAGTCCAAAGCCACCAATTATAATAAAAAAAATGATAATAATTTCTAATTTAGTTGGGTCTTGACTAGTCACATCAATAAACTCTTTTAAGCTGGATAAAACATCTGCCAAAATGTCCTCATTCCACATTATCACTAATCCCACAACAATACCTTTTGGATTCACTAACAAGAAATTCATAAACTGAAGCCTTTGTATAATGCACTTCACTACTGGTTCCTTATTTCCATCAAAAAAATCAAATTGAACTTTTCTGAAGCCATTAGGGCTCTAAAGGACTGAAATATTGGGGGTGCCTAATCCCCGACAATTCCAACTCAAAATCCTCATATATTCTCCGGTGACTTATTAGGACTAGCTACCAAAACTCATTTAAGGGCATTTTCTACCGCGTGGATTGATGTTTTAAGCGGCTGTGTTTCATATGAGGGAAAAGAACTACTCCCTAAATATTCATAAGGCTTAAACTGTTTCTATTTCTTATTTGTAGGTGTCTTGAATCCACTTTTACCCTTCTTTCAGAATTGTTCTCCAAAGATGGGGTATTCATGATAATTTTTTTTTTTTTAAATTCATAATACTTTGCAAACAACTCGTCGACATTCCGCTTCTTCATCCTCGTTCGTCCCCTCTACCTCTCTCTTCTGTCTCAATCGGTTGCAAACAAATGTCCAAGTCCCCGTCGGCCTATTCTCCCATCCACTTGCTCTTCAAGTCCAGTGCGGCAGCCAACAACGCAAACCCTTTGAGTAAATATTTTTCTCCAAGGGCTTTTGCTCAATTTCATTATAAAAAATAAAAATAGTTGTGACACGATTATGGATAAAGGAGGAGTAGACGTGAGTTATGTTGTTGAAAAATTAATTTTGAATTGCTACAAAATATGAAAAAATGGGGTCCCCAAAAAATTATAACTATACCCACGATAATATCTTTATTTTAAATTTATTTGCAATATAAAAAAATCTAAATTATGCTTATTGTGATATATTTATCCTAAATTTTTTTCTTAGTCAATAGAGGAAGAGCATAGGTGACTTATGTTATTGAAAAATTAATTTTAAATCTCTATAAAATATATAAAAAAAAAGGCCATAAAAAATTACAACTAAACCCACGATAATATATTTATTCTAAATTTGTTTGTAACACAAAAAAAAAATCTAAATTATGCTCACCGTGACAAATTTATCATTTAAACCACGTCAACGCCTTATCAATACTGTTTGCTTCACATCGTCTACATGAGTAGATTTTTAACAGTTTTCATTAATGGAAACCAAGGTAAATATGTTATGCCGAGAGATATTTGAGCTTTTTAGTGTCACAAAAAGAAGAAGAAGAGATAAATGTGTAACATTAGGTATAATTTGAGGGTTTTGGTGAATTTTCTATAAAAAAAATAAAAAATTTATACGAAATTTGGAATAATAGCCTCAGTGACAGAATAGGAAACCAAGGAGAAAATCAATTTTTCAACGGACTCCCGGGGGCTCTTTTCCCTCCTTCGACCTTCGTTGCCTGTTTCGGAACGTTTCCTGCTTCGACCTTCGTTTCCTATTTCCAAATGTTTCCTGTTTCCTCCCTCTTCTCGCTCTATATCCTCCACTTCGGCGGGCCATCTGTACACACTCTCTCACTGATCTCCATCTTCGAACTCCCACCATCAAAGCTTTTCCCCAGTTCCTCTGTTTCCTGTTTTTTTCCTTTCTGGGTCTCGCTCTCTCCGTTTCTTGCTCTTTCTAATCCATTCTCCACTGACCCCACCGAGCCATGCAGTTCCTGCGCGAGTCTTTCGTGTCCTGCGGCTCCTGCAAGCGCACGTCAGGCGAAGGAACGGCCGCCGTCGACCCCCCTGACCTCGAGCTCGGCCTCGGTGGACCCGGCTTCCCGGGTGATTCCAAGAGCGACAGGAACGACGGTTCGGGAATGCTGAGAGAACTCAGCATTGGGTTCTCGAAGGGGAGCCAGGAGGAAGCTCCGGCCGAGGGTTCCGGCTGCTCGCCGCAGCGGCTGGCGCCCTACCACCCGCCGTCGTGGCTGATCGCGCGGTTCCTACACCAGCAGCGGCCTCCGGCGACGTGTCGCTGGAGATGGGCCTGGAGACGGAGGAGCTGCTCGGCGGTGAGGGCCGGAGGGACTTGCCTCCGGCGCCACGGCCGCTGAGGCAGAGCCGGGACAGCTTGAGAGTGTCCTTCCAGCCGCCCATCTCGGCAAGGGATGAGGTGGAGGACGACCTCTTCTTGGAAGAAGACCTGCCGGAGGAGTTCCAGAAGGCAAAGTTGGGTGCCCTGACTCTGTTACAGTGGGTAAGTTTGGTCTTGATCATTGGTGCTTTAGTTTGTACTTTTGCAATTCCCGCATTGAAGCGTAGAGATCTGTGGAAGCTCAAACTGTGGAAGTGGGAGGTCCTTGTCTTGGTCTTGATTTGTGGGAGGTTGGTCTCTGGGTGGATGATTCGATTAGTTGTGTTCTTCATGGAGAGGAACTTTCTGTTGCGAAAATGGGTTCTGTATTTCGTCTACGGCCTTCGAAAGGCAGTGCAGAACTGCCTGTGGTTGGGGTTGGTCTTGATCGCTTGGCATGCTTTGTTCGACGAGAAGGTCGAGAGGGAGATGAACGGCAAGAGGTTGAGATATGTCACCAAGGTACTGGTGTGCTTCTTGGCTGGGACTCTACTGTGGTTGGTCAAGACGCTGATCATCGGGGTGCTGGCATCGTCGTTCCAAGTGAGCACCTACTTTGACCGGATCCAGAAGTCTCTGTTCGATCAGTATGTGATCGAGACGTTGTCGGGTCCGCCTGTGACTGAGATTTGGGGTACAGAGGAAGAGGAGGAGAACATTGTGGACGAGCTTCAGACTTTACAGAAAGCAGGTGCAATTGTGCCGCCGGATCCGAGGGCGGGGGCTTTTCTGACTAAGAGTGGGATGGTAGTTCAGAGCGGAGGGCTTCAGAGAAGTCCCCGAGTGAACAGCACCAAGCTCTCTCGAGGGCTGTCGGGAATGAGTGAGGGAGGGATCACAATAGAGCACTTGCACAAACTGAATCCCAAGAATGTGTCTGCCTGGAATATGAAAAGATTGATTAATATCGTGCAGCATGGATTTCACTCGATATTGGATGAGCAGATACAGGATTCTACTCAAGAGGATGAGTTGACAACAATGATCGGGAGTGAAAACGAAGCCAAAGCTGCAGCTAGAAAGATCTTTCGAAATGTGGCTAAGCCTAATTCAAAGTAAGATCATAGTTCTTCACCTCAATGTTTTGAGATTTTGACATAATCCTTGGATGAGGCAATTGCTTCCTTTGATTGGATCTCTTTTCGATTAACTGGCGCACTATGTTGGGTTGACATTATCTGGTTTTATGATGGAAAGTGTCCAAGTCGGTTATCATTTTTTTGTTGTTGCTAGGTTTATCTACTTGGAAGATCTGATGCGGTTCATGAAGGAAGATGAAGCCTTGAATACGATGAGTCTCTTCGAAGGAGCCAATGAATGCAAGAGAATCAGCAAGTCATGCTTTAAGAACTGGCTGGTGAGTGGAATTCTGTTGAATTAGGTCCTTAGACATGCTTGTTCATACTTTTCGTCTTCAATGCTAATCGAATTAACAAAATTACTTTAGGTCAATGCTTTTAGAGGAGAAGAGCGCTTGCCTTGACCTTAAACGACACCAAGATTGCAGTCAACAAGCTGCATCGAGTGGTCAACGTCATAGTCGGTATCATCATATTGATCATCTGGCTTCTCATCCTGGGGATAGCGACAAGCAAGTTCCTGCTCTTCCTCGTTTCGCAGCTCCTTCTTGTCGCATTTATTTTCGGGAACACTTGCAAGACCATATTCGAGGCGATCATCTTCTTGTTCGTGATGCATCCTTATGATGTGGGCGATAGGTGCGAGATCGATGGAGTCCAGGTAGATACTGATATCACGTGTCGACCGTATATTCACTGCTCTTTCTGCTTTGGCTTGTACCTACTTCATGGTCTCTTCTGTTATTCATCACTCATTCATATGCTGTATCCTTTGTAGATGGTCGTGGAAGAAATAAACATCCTGACGACTGTGTTTCTGAGGCATGACGATCGAAAGATTATATATCCAAACAGCACTCTTGCAACGAAGGCCATCGGCAACTATTATCGGAGCCCTCACCCACGGTAGATTGGCATCTAGCATTCCACGGCAGCAGTGCGATGTGGACGGTGTAGCAGACTCCGGCAAACTGCTACTTCTTCGGCTCTGAGGTTTTGCTCTCTCATTGAACATATTCATGGCAGTGCAGTGAAGATTTGGTTTCTCCATCTTTCCCGGCACCTTTAGGCTCTTTTCCTAGCTTGATCTGAGGCATACTTGTAATTAGAGAATGGCTTATATAAATGATGCTTTGAAATGAAGGGATATGACACGTTGCTCAAGAGAGTTGTCAGAATATAGATGTTCATGTATCTAGTGATGGTCGTCTCGTTACATTTCAGCTATTCTAGTTTATCCGACATGTATTCTAAACTTCCTTCCAAGGAAACCTTCAAACAAATGGCAACATAAAGCTTTCAACTGCATATAAAAAAACACCATCTTGACCTTTAAAAACATACAATTTGCATCCTGAGTTTTACTACTTCGTTTCGCATTGCATCCTGCCATCCTTGCTTATTTATCAACTTGCCCAGTTTTCTTCCCAAACTACCCCGTCTTAAGAACCACCCAGAAATCATAACCCGGCCTTCTCTCTCCTACTCCCTGCCACCGCCAACCTTGATAGAGGTTGGACTGGTCGTAGCTACGGGAGACCTACATGGCTGCCACGAGCCCTATGAGGTTGAGCTCGTGGCTCCCGTGAGGTCAATGTCGCTCTCATGGCGAGTTGCATGCTACAATGAGAGGATAAGATGTCCTCAATGTACTGAAGCCATGCTTGCAAAAATTTCAGGAAACAGAGCAGCTCAAAATTGCTTTGGAGAAGGAAGCTTTGAAGCGTGAGGTACTTAGCCTCTAATATTCCACTGACCAAAGTAAATGATTATCAAATCTATACATGTCCCAAAAACTTGAAGCGCATTGTTCAATTCCTTTTGGGGTTTTCACTTATTGTTAATGGCTAGCAAAATCTGAATTAGTCAAAAGAAAAGTTAACCGAGTAGGCCGTGTTTTAACTTCTTGAAAATAAGACTTTTAATGTCCATAAGTGACCTCTATTTGACTTCTGCCCTTCCCACCTCACAATTTATAGACCACTGGTTTGAATAAGAATGTGTCCTAGGTTGGAAAGTACTTGAATCTGACGTAGTTATCCTTTCCCTTTTTCTAACACACAATGGTCAAGTGTATCAGAGGGAAAGTAGGCCTCAGATTATGTCCATTGTTTTTGCAATATCACACATTATAGATCCATCAAGGCACCGGGCAATAACTATGGCTTGGTGTAGTATGAAAAATCTTCATTTTGTTAAGATCTCTCTTCTCCATCCACTGAACGATCTCTAGGATCTGTGCCCTGATAAAAAACTGTCTTTACGCTTCCTATGTTGCTTAAAGTAGCTATTGATGTCGCAAAAGAAATGCATTACTTGCATCAGAATAACATTATTCACAGAGATTTAAGGCTGCCAACCTATTGATGGATCAGAATGAAGTAAGTTTCTTTTTTCCCTGAAATTTCTGAGGAGTACCTTCATCTATATTTGTTTTGCTGACTGGAATATCTACTACAGCATGATCTATATGTAGATGACATCAAACATATTGATAGACTTTCTCCATTTATTCTGTAAATTTCACGTGGATAATCTCAAAAATTGTCATAATTAGTTTTCTAATTGTCATCTCAATTTCTTGTTCGGTTTGCATGTTTAGTTGCATTATTCTCTGTTCCAATGTGCTACATCCTAAGATAAGCACGATGGCTTGCATTAGCAGTTTGAGAGACACTTCTGATTTCGTGAGATGGTATCCTTTTATGAAATGAATTCCAGTGAGCACTTACTTCACTTTAAATAATGTGTGAGGATAGCACCATGGAAAGTAGAAAATTAGGTAATAAACTTCTGCCTTCTGACTAATATGTAGGACATGAAATATTGCTCTGCTTTCGTTGAAGCCTTGTAGGTTGCCAGAATGCTTGGTTTAGAGATTAAGAGGCTTGATGGCACTTATTTATGCTCTGTTGCGTATTATTTACTTGCTATTTGGTAAAACCATCTTCGATCCATAGGCATATATCTCTGCCATCATGAAACTTATATTGCCTTTATCTTCCAGATTTTTAAGGTTGCGGATTTTGGGGTTGCCAGAGTGAAAGCTCAATCGGGAGTTATTGACTGCTGAAACCGGAACATATAGATGGATGGCCCCAGAGGTACTTTCGTTCTGATAACTAAAGTTCTCTGCATCATTGATCTTTTTACATGAATGAAAGCAATAACTAAGAATTCTACCAAGGCTGATAGCTGCCACTGCTTGGCTTCTTCCATATGTTAGAATCACTCCCTGGCCATTTTTGGTCTAATAAACAACCTTGTGATTAATAATCTTGAGAAGCAGTACCGCATCACCATGACATGAACGTTTTTCTGCCAGGTAATCCCCATGGACCTGCCATGAGATCTCTCGATTCCATTTCAGGGAAATAAAATTATGAACAAGAAGGAATATAAGATTCTAGGATTTAATTATTGGTTACACCCAAAAGTAGTTCTCCTCTTTTACTTGCTGGATTGTTGTATTCCTAAGAACAGTTGATATAGCGCTGCTTGTTCAAATGTGCAGTGATTTGATCTTCCTTTCAACTTTCAAGTTCCTAATTTTGTGCCATGAACCGTGTCTCTATCAAATCTGGATAGAGTTAAAAGGCATACAGGGAGTAGCCAACCACGAAAATCTGCCATGTTCCACTGCCCTCTTTAATGTCATCTATCTGAGTCAATGATGCTGTCTTTTTTTCTTCCCCATCATCGATTCTACTTACAATTTGAGTTAATGCCAATGCCTTTTAATGTCTTGCTTCTCAGCTCCCATATGAGTACTTGACTTCGTTACAAGAACGCTGTTGGAGTGGTTCAGAAGGTATGTACAAACTTTCTACTCTTGATAGTCTTGCAGGATATGCTTCTATTCAGCTGAATATCCAACAACTGGGATGAAAAAGATACTTTGATCCTTAATATCTTGAATTGTTGAGCTTAACCCTTCTACAAGAAATATTCATGTCTTACTCTTGTTTACTATTATTATCCGAATGTAATCCACTAGTGGGCATCATACATATTCATCTCAAACCTTGCAATTATTGACTAAATATGGGGGCCAAAATTAGGTGTCTACACACTTTACCATATTTTGGAACTTAAAATTTTTTTATTACAATTCTAACGACAGAATGAGGACTAAAGTTAAGTGTGGAGTCTACTCTTAATTTAATATTATTTTTCACCTTTTCTTAACTTTCTTTTTGTTTCATTTCTTCTTCTTTTGGTTTTATACCATTTAGCATGAAAGTGGCATCCCTCCTTTCCAAGCATAAAAGAAGAAACCAAACAAAAATGAAGAAAAAAAATAAGAACTAATATTAAATTAAGAACGGGCCTTATATTTGACTTTAGTGTTTGTTGTGTGAATAGAATTGCAATCGAGAATTTTCAAATTTCAAAAACATGAGAAAATGGGATCGGTGAGAGATATTGTAGCAAATTTAAAGTAATAAGGGAGGACTGTTTGAGATCGAAAGAGGGGTGACAAGAGATAGAATACCCTCTAAACAATTTACCGTATGATTAAATTAATCCAAACTGACATGTTTCTTTCTTCTACAGCCAAAGAACCCAGCTTCACTTTTCTTTTCACTCCAGGTGATCATTTTTTCTGGACAGGTAGTTTTTTGCACTCATTTTGACAATAATCCTTTAGATTTTTTGTAATCTCTTGACTTTGGCCTCTTTTTTTTTTGGGTCGGTAACTTTGGCCTCTTTTGTCGAGTCTAAAATTGAAGAGAAACATATGAAAAGAAAATCCCATAGAAAATAATCTTAGATGATTGGGCTTATTTTTTAAAGTTGCTTATGATAATAAAATTAAGAAATTCTATATAATGAAAGATTCAACCAAAATGTAAAGTAAAAGATTATAAAAGATCTAATATATGAGTAGATTGCTTGTTTGAATTATATAGACTACTCCCTTTTGTCCCTAATATAGTTTACTCTGTGGCAACGATTTATTATTGATAATTTAGGCCAATGAAATGCGACATTGGTTTACTTTGTGGCAATGATTTATTATTATTGATGAAAAATGATACAAATAGTTCATAAATTTTAACCTGATGTGTAATATGATCCTTAAACTTTTAACTTATTCAATGCAATCCATGAGCTTTAGCCTAACAATTTAATGTGATCCCTAAACTTTAATTTGTTCAATGTTGACCTTGAACCTTCGGACATGTTCAATTCAGTCCCTAGATTGTATGAAAATGTTATATGTTGTCATTGATCTTCAATTAATGGAAGGACTACGTCAAACATTTACATATAATTTAAAGACTACATTAATATGTACCAAGAGTTCAAGGATTACATTAAACAAATCAAAAATTCAATGTAGTTCATGAACTTTTAATTTGAACTTTAGGCCTAAGTTCAAAGATCAAACAATTTAAAAGTATGAAAACCACATTACACATCTGGCTAAAATTCAGTAATTCTGTCTCATTGTCCCTATTATTGATTTTCGTGTTATGTAATGTGTACTCATCCCATTAACCTAGGAAAAAGAAGAGAATTATAAAAAAGAAACCGAAAATAATTTTAAAAAAATGAAGAGAAAAAGGAAAATGGGCTCACCATAATGTGTGGTCAGGTGCATAGGACTCAGATGCAATCCCATCGTCGTTTTATATTTACTTGTTTTAGGAAGTCGTAATTAAATTGCACCACCAGAAATGCTCAGGTTTTGTCAAATATCGCGACATTTATTAAAAATCACATGTACGCAAAAAAAATTAAAATCGTAGCGGGGTGTGTATATACGTGACTTACAGCGGTGCAATTGTTTTTTGTTTTTTTTTTTTTTTTGGGGGGTGGTGTTGGTGATGACAGTTAAAAAAAAAAAATTCACCAAAAAAAAAGGGAGAAAAAATTAAGCTGTGTGAAATAGAATGTAAAGGAGTTGAATTCAACTGTGGATTAGAAAAAATATCTTGTACGTAACAATTTAATCTTCAAGCTCACTTTTAAACTTATCAAAATAGACACTTTATATGTCCTATTTTTGTTCCTTTGTGCACGTAAAAAAAAAGTTTGTTTATCATAGACTATTTACTTTCGAATAGTACAAGCTCATTTTGTTTTCTGGCTGATTTATTTGTAAACACGAGCGAAATTGAATTAAATGTTCAAAAGAAGCCACCTTTACACCACGTACTATAGATTTATTTCATAAATGAATAAGATTTCAATCCACAAAAAATGATTTGTATAAGAAACGAAATGATCTTTTCAAATAAAGATAGTTTGACAAGATAACACATTCACATAAGCATTAGTTATATGATAAATTTTTACTCATTGGACAAAATATTTTTTACACTGATGGAGGATTACTTGTAGCTCATTTAGATCGACCCCAAATAACTAAAAAAAAAAAAAAAACTTTTAAAATTTACATGGCAAATTTTTTTTTTCAATTATTCATTGTGTATTTTTCTTTTTTTCATAAGAGGATCAAAATATCGAAGTAGTTACCTTATTGTCAATATGAGTGTTACTTGATTGAATTTTTTTATTTTTCAACACACAAGTGAGTGTGAGGGATATTAACATAATAAACCCTCCCATAAATTAAATATTTGGATAATTAATTCCACTCCAATTAATATGAGTAAGCTCCGACTTGGAAGTCCTTTTTCCCTTCCGGACCACACGCCACCCACGTCGTGGCTCAAAACCGCATGCGCTTCAGTGAGTGTCCCACGGCGACTCCTACTAAAAATGCTCATCACATGCAATTTTGATGTATCTGGACACAAGCCTGCGTACTTTTACCCGCTACATGGCATTTGGTTACCACGCAACATCCTAAATTTGGAATTTTTTGCTGTATAATAAGTTTAAAACTTTTCGACTAATTTTCTCGGTAGGATTTAACATAATAAATCCTCCCTCAAATTAACTATTTCGACCTTTAATTCCACTCCAATTGATGCGTGGAGCATGACTAAAAAAAAAAGGGAAAAGAAAAACTAAATAGAGAAACCAATGATTTGCCCATATTAAACAAGAAAAAGGGGGAGAAATAATGAATAATGAGAAATTATTAGCTAGCAAAGTAATCATGGAAAAAAAAAATCCATACTTGCCTTATTTAGAATAACAAAGAAATTATTAATTCGATGGACTAAATTATCAGATTTTGATCATAAAAGAAAAAATGGGGCCAGCAGTTTTTCTATAAAAGGATTAATCCTCCATGATCAACTTGAAAACCCCCAAAAACTCAAGGAGGAGAAGAAAAAGAGGAGATAGCGTCAGTCATCAATTAGTCAGCCAACAATGTCCGCTTCACCCCTCAAGCCCACCCCCATCCTCCTCCTCCTCCTCCTCCTCACCTTCTCTCTCGTCGTCCCGCCGGCGCTCTCCGTCGCGCCCGAGGAGTGCACCGAAGAATCCGGCGACTGCGTCAACAAGGCCAAGGCCCTGCCCCTCAAGATCATCGCCATCTTCTCCATCCTCATCACAAGTGTGATCGGTGTCTGCTCCCCGCTGCTCACCCGCTCGATCCCGGCCCTCCATCCCGACCGCGACCTCTTCTCCATCGTCAAGTGCTTCGCGGCGGGCATCATCCTCGCCACCGGGTTCATGCACGTGCTGCCCGACTCCTTCGATATGCTGTCCTCACAGTGCTTGGAGGAGAACCCTTGGCACAAGTTCCCGTTCACGGGTTTCGTCGCCATGCTGAGTGCACTCGTAACTCTGATGGTGGACTCGATGTCGACGAGTGTGTATAGCCAGCGGAACAACGTAGGCGCCATTCCCGATAGCGAGAGCGGCAAGGGCCGTGACGGTGACCGGGAGATGGTCACGGTGACCGCGGCACATTCGCAAAGCCACGGCCACCACCACGGGGAGGCGGCGAGTTCTCAGCTGGTTCGATACCGGGTAGTTGCAATGGTAAGGTCATGCTTTGGATATCGTTAATTACATGCTTTCACTTAGATTTAATTACTGTATGGTACTGGTAAAATCCACATAGATGTAAAACTCGCACGGATCAGCAAGATAAATCCCCTCCACCCCACGACCATTATTTCCCAGGTAGCGCCATCCATTTTCATTGACTTGGAAAAATTCAATTTAGCAGTGCACATGAAGAACTTTTTAAGGGTTCATTTTCTTTTTTTGGCTTGAATTTAAAGGAAAGAAATGTCGACATAGATGCAAGGCTCACTTCGTATACTTTAGATTTCGTGCTATACACATGCATTTTCTGCCTCATGGACCGTTCACAAGTTTATCATTGGTACGTAGGATTTCGAATAGAACAAAGGTCAAATCACGAAAGTGGCATACAGAAAACAGTAAATAATATAATTTATGCTTTGATTATGTGCATTCCTCCTATCGGCGACCTTTGTAAACTTTGATTTGTCAATTGGGAAAATGGAATTTGTAAGAAATATCAAACTTACTTGAACTCCTATTATCTCTTAGTTAAGACCAAGTATATTTCTACCTCGACGGAAATAAGTTCTCATAGTGTTGGAAATTAATATATATTAGCCCTAAATTTTTGTCCCCTTATAAATTTCTTTTCTTGACATTGAAATTTGGATCAATTGTACTCAGGTGCTGGAGCTAGGAATAGTGGTACACTCAGTGGTGATAGGGCTTGGAATGGGAGCCTCAAGCAATGTGTGCACCATCAGAGGCCTTGTGGCTGCTCTTTGCTTCCATCAAATGTTTGAAGGCATGGGTCTTGGTGGTTGCATTCTTCAGGTGACATTTCATATCCACAAACCTCAGAAATTTTTAAAATTTATGACAAAGAAAAACAAATCAATCTTTGTAGATTGTTGTTATCTCAATTTCACATGCCGGCCCAGATCGGTTAATTGGAACTTATGCTTAACACGATGAACAGGCAGAGTACAAGTGGCCAAAGAAGCTGGTGTTGGCGTTCTTCTTCGCAGTGACGACCCCTTTGGGGATTGCCCTAGGGATCGCGCTGTCGAGTAGTTACCGGGAGAACAGCCCGCATGCGCTCATCACAGTTGGCCTGCTCAACGCGTCATCCGCGGGACTCCTGATCTACATGGCCCTGGTCGACCTACTTGCCGCCGACTTCATGGGTCCAAAGATGCAGCGCAGCATCAAGCTCCAGGTCAAGGCCTATGCCGCCGTGTTCCTGGGTGCCGGTGGCATGTCTCTCCTGGCCAAATGGGCTTGAGTTTATACTAATTATCCTCGACGACAGAATGTGTAACCGGATGGGTTTTTGCGTCTTCTTTTTGCTTTTTGGTTAATCTCGAGCTGCATTTGTGTTTGGCTTTGTCTTATCAACAACTAGAGATTATTTGATAAATTGTGTTTGGCTTATGAACATGGAAAATGCGTTCTACAGATCTGCTACAGTATTGTCTTGAGAGGACGAATTGGTCGCTCTTTAAATGTCATTCCACTTTTACTGGGCAATGCTAGCGCTTGCATCTCAACCAAGATGCCAATGTCCAAATAAGGAAGGAAAACAGTATCTTCCCAAATCACTTTTTATTCCCGTGGATTGAATTTCTTCGTTTTAACTGATATAAAGTAAGATATAACTATCAATTTTTAAATACATTGTAAGATGATTTTATTTGGTCAAAGCAATATGATTGAATTGATTTTTTGATAAATTTAAAAGTGTGGATAATATTTCTTTTCAACATAAAAACTAAGTTAGTTCAAAGTCCGAAATTAACATCGCATATGTATGTCTTTTCAACATACACCGAGGAAATCTGCAAAAATTATATACAACCTACAATTAGGTGCATTATGCAAACATATAGGCAATAGCTGTTAGGGCTAGATGGATCACTTACAGATTGATGAATAGGTGATAATACAAAATAAAATAAATTTAAAATATTATTGCAACAAAACATTGGCTGACGACAACCTAAGTAATTGTTGGATTTTACTGGTGTGCAATTAACTCTATCATAAGTAAACAACCCGAGTAATTGCCAGCTCTTACTTATGTGCAATTAACTCTATCACAAGTAAAATAAATAGATTAAGTCATAGAAAATTGCACATAAACGATTATTGTAGTTAAGCTTTTGTAAACCTACATCTACTCCCTCGCACTAACAGCTAATCGGTTGGATTCCACTAGATGAATCTATTAGAGGCTATAAGATCTAAGTAACGAATACTCAACCTCATGTGAATAATTCCTCACATACTCTGAACCTCTTAGGCTACGTTTTGTTATCTGAATTTATAACCAAGATAAGACAATATGATAAGATATGAAATCCATGGGATTTTTTTATATCATATCCATTGTTTGGTAATTTTAATAATAAAGTCAAATATATTCACACAATATTATATATTATATCAATATTATTTGGTATAAACACCTATATGAATCACAAGTTGTACAATGGAGATGGTAAAAATCTCTCGCAACATTCTTGCCTACTTTATTTTTATTTTATTTTCCTTTCTTTTTTAATTAATTTCTTTTTTATTTCTTTCTTCCCCTTCCATCATTCTCTAATAAAATTTTACTAAAGAGAAAATTATACTAATATACCTAAAATACTTAAATACTAAAAACCTAATAAATATATATTTATATATCAAATTTATATTATAAGATAGAATTAAATTCAAATATAAATAAAAATACGATTAAATTAAAAACTAATTTTTTTATATTGAAATTCTTATATTAGAATTCAAATATTATTTATATTGAAATATAATTTTAATTTGTTAATTTAACAAATTTGTTATTTGAGAAAAACTTATTATGAATATTAGAAATCATATCCGCCTCTATCCCACCTCCCCCATAAAATAATTTTATCTTAAGTAGGTATCAAACATAGGATATGATAAATTAATCTTATCCTAACCGCTAAAGGCAACCTAAGAGATTACAAAGTATAACTCATAGAAATAAATGTATATGATTGAAAATCACTCAAGACTTAGAAATGATAAATTTCATAATTTTAGTTTCATATGACATTTCAGCATCTCGACCTTCTTTTATAATCCTCATTGTCCAAGTTGACCGTTGCACATTATCCAATCTAATTACTTCAAGGTTGCCGAGATTGAAGTCTTTCAATGATTCTATTGCCCATATAGCAAATAGAGTTTCCATAAGAAAAGTGTTTCACTTGGAAAGAATATTTTGCCTCTTGTAGGTTGATTTATTCAAGTCTTGCTATATTCCACTTAGAAATATTTGATTTGATATATTTTCCTTCTTGGATAGATCTTATAATTTTAGCAAAGAATCCACCCAATTCCTGGCCGTTTCATGAAAATTACTCTCTAGATCAATATTTCCGAGTATCAAATATCAAGGATATGAACTTCTTCAAGATTTAAAGTCTGATTCTCTTAGTCCAATGAGTAACATCTATAGCGCTCATCAAAATTTCCACCTGGAAAATCTTACCATCATAATCAAAGAATGATTAAATTTAGGGAATACATACATGTATTTAGGGAAAATTCCTAATAATGGCATGAAGTGCCATCATTTTCTCTAATAAGGACTTGAAGTGGATATTGTTTCAAATAAAAGCCCAAAGTGCCCTCATCTTCTTAAATAAGTACTTGAAATATATATTGTTTCAAATAAAGGCATGAAGTCCACATATTAGTCTAAAAAAAATGGCTTGAATTCACTAGCTATGAAGGGCAATTTCATCTTTTATAATTTTTATTTTTTCCTTTTTTTCTTTTATTTTTTCTGTTTTCTTCATAAAAACACAAAAAAAAAATTAAAATAAAGGAAAACACAGGCAAGAGGGAGCACCTCCCTCCTGTGGTGGTCGCCCCATTACTAGTGGGTCAACGGCAAAGGTCAGCACGGTTGCTTATGCATGTGCGAGGGCCAACGACACTCGCCGACCAGAGGCGAGGGCCTAAAGTGAGAGAGGGTGGCAACCCTTTCCCACACCGACCATGGGGTTGCATGAGTTTTTCCTTTCTTTATTTTAGTTTTATTTTTAAATTTTTTTAATATAATTTAGTTTAAAATTAACTTGTGTTTGCACGAAAATATCCCTAATTAGCCAGGATATTTTGTTGATTGGCTAGGCCCTTATTTGAAATGATTATAATCACTTTAAGCCCTTCTTTGGGATTGATATGAATAATGTCCATTTCATACCTTTCTTTGAGAAAACGAGAGTACTTTAGACTCTTGTTTAGAATTTTCCCTTGTATTTATATGGAAATGGTTTTAAAATTTATATTTGTATTTTTGACTAATTAAATTTTTACTTTAATATTTTCATAAGTCCTATTTAAGATGGAATTTAAAATAAAAGAATGACACTCTATATAGTCAAATTTGTTGAATTCGTCATAATTTATGTAATATGCGTGAAGTCTTCATTTGGCCAATTTCAACTTTTAATTCATTAATAAATATTTTATTGAGGGTTTTGTTTCAATGAATATAGTCTTGAGATAGATTTTATAAGCAATATTTGTGGTTCTCATTTTGCTAGTTAAAATGTTTAATCAAGTAATGAATATTACATTAATTATTTTATAAGGATTGCCTTCTTTCCACTCCTTTTTTTTTTTTTTTAACTACAGACAACCGTTATCACTTTGAATAGACCATAATATTCCTTGCGAGGCTTACTTCATCAGTCTTTTAGAATTTAGAAACTTTTGGCACAATTTTACCCACATAGCAAAGACTAAAAAATATTATATCATGTTTTGAAAGTGATTTAAGATAGTATAATTAAAAAAAAAATCCTATGTAATTTACGATTCAATTAAAACGTAAAGTAAAAAACATTGTAAGAGATCTAATATATGAGTAGATCATTTGTTGTTTAAAGTATGGTTTACTTCTCCTTTCTTTTTTTCCCTAATATACTTTACTCCACAATAGGAGTACGTTCCTAGTAATAAAATACGCAAACACTCCGTAGGAATCACCTGCGGTACTAGGTCCATCAACCAAAGGACAACGGTACTAGGTTGACCTGTTGGTTGACAGACCTGTGCGAAGCCCGGCCGACCTAACAAGAACCCTTTCAGGTTCCACCTTCTCACCCCCAACGTGGATGACAACTATACTATCCTACCTCATGGTAGCCATTTTCGAGGAGATGGTATGGCGTCAATCTTAACCACCGAAGGCTCCCTCCATTCCTGGATTGATCTTTTTTTCTTCCTGATCTAGGAGAGAATATGGGAGGTAACATTGGGGAGTCCCACCTCTCGAGGCTTCTTCCCCAATTTCTTCTCCTTTGAACATTTTAAAGACCTGCTCAAATCTATAGAGACCTAATATATGAGTAGCTTAGGACCTGAGTATGTCCTTAAACTACTTCCCATTTCAATGGAATTCCCTTCGGATTGAAAATGGGTATTTCTCACAGGGCTCTCCGTCACAACTCCTCCCTCGTGGAGGGGCAAGGATCCCACCCTAGATTCCTGCGACGTCTCATCCCCATGAAATACCAAGGTACAAAAAAATGAAAGGGGCCTCCCCCATAAATGGGGGAAGATTGATCTTTTTTCTTCCCAATCCAAGAGAGAATATGGGAGGTAACATTGGGGAGTCCCACCTCTCGAGGCTTCTTCCCCAATTTCTTCTCCTTTGAACATTTTAAAGACCTTCTCAAATTTATAGAGACCTAATATATGAGTAGCTTGTTGTTTAAATTATGGCTTGCTTCTCTCTTTTGTCCCTAATATACTTTACTCCCCGACATAAATATGTTCCGCATAATAAAAAACGCAGGCACTCCACGGGCATCACGTGGTCCCTCTCCCGAAATGGCTTGAAGATACCGTTCTGGTGCATTTGGGCACGAGCCCTGATATTTCCAGCCGCCACGTGGCATTCGATCGTGACGGTAACACCCTCAATTTTTTGCAGAGTCCAAAGGGATCATATAGATCAGTTGATGGTTAGGCCAATGCAACGTCACATCGTTTTGGCTTGTCGCAACAGGTTAGTATGGATTGTCGTGTAAAGTTAAAACAAACACAAAACGGAAAAAAATAAAATAAAAGAGAGGTTTAGAAAAGAAAATGTATTAGGGCTAGAGCCACTCACAGTGTGAAGAAAGAATTAGATCAGCAACAAAGAAAAAGGAAATTAATAGGATGTCATAAATTTAATCGCTTTAAGAAGTGTCAGATACCAACCAAGTAAAAATTCGAGAATAAGCCGCATCATGAAAAAGATAAATGAAGTTCTATCAACTATACTGTAAAAATAATAATATTTACCTATGAATTTACTAAAATATCTGCGTAATTAACACTTTTAATCTTTAATTCACTTTTAAACTTATCAAATAAACACTCTTATCCCAGGCTCGACCTAACCGACCCAGAGCCGTGGCCGTGCAGTTTTGCAGTAAATTTTTATGGCACATGCAAGCCTAAAAATCCGTTCATGGTTTTGTACAGATGTAAATTCAACCAAAAACATCATGCATAACAATATCCCAGACCAACGAACTGAAGAATTATGGGTGATGATATATTTCAGTGCCAGAGCGAAGTCTGCAATCTCTGCGCAGTCCATAGCTCGGAAAGAAAAGCTGGACCATCCTTGTCAGGTTCACAGTTAGTGTGAATTGGACATTGATTTTAGGGATCAATGGTCTTGCAACCAATCTTGAATAGCAGATCGCAGACTCATATTCGGGAGGAGATCAAGGTTCGCAAGCCGGAGATTCGTCATAGGTGAAGTATTGTGGCCACTAGAAAACCAACACCTTATTGCATCTGCCTCATAGGTGAAACCATCTGCTGCTACATGGGGATTTTGCATAATTTCCTAAAATAAAATGCCTATGAGGTGTATAACCATTTCAAAGTAGATGAACATAATCATGCCGGCGTATGAATAGCCAAAGATTAAACAGTGATAAAAA
This sequence comes from Eucalyptus grandis, assembly GCF_016545825.1. Lineage (NCBI taxonomy): Eukaryota > Viridiplantae > Streptophyta > Magnoliopsida > Myrtales > Myrtaceae > Eucalyptus > Eucalyptus grandis. The sequence continues at coordinate 25,009,107 of NC_052616.1, forward strand.
TTGTAAGACGGAAACAATAAGCAAACTTACCTGGTTGATTGGACAAATGAAATATGGAGGAGGTTCACTAGGCTCTTTAGGACCTGACGAATTGGATGATGAACCTTCACTAAGAATTCGCATATGCTCGAGCACCGGCCACACTTCGAACTTGAGATCGGGCCGGTTGCTGCGATTTATGTCACAGCACCTCAATGCCATGTGAGCCAGCTCTCTGGCTTGCTCAAGTGGCCAGTGCCCTGCTGTAAAATCCATTATGCCCTTCAAGTTCTCTAGAATAAATGAGTCATGCACCATCTCTTTTAGTTTCAAGGCCGATTTCCCAATCAATAACTGCAATATTATAAGACCAAATGAATAAACATCCGAGCCAAAAGATCGTTCCCCCGCCGTTGGCTCGTGGGAGAGTCCAGATTTTATTAGTTTCGGCATGAAGTTGGCATTGAGAAGAATATTTCCTGCTTTCAGGTCACCATGTGCTATGCCACCGTGGTAATGTAGAAAAATTAATGCAGCACATGTTTCTGTACAAATGCACACACGAGTTTGCCATGATAGAGGCTCAGCGTTGCCTGTGCAGCAGAGTTGGTCTTCAAGGCTACCGCCAGGGAGATACTCATAGATAAGCATCCAATCGTCAGTGCAGACTCCAATGAGGTTAACCAAATTCGGATGTCTTCGCTTACTTGCTGTTTGGACCTGAGACAAAACCCACAAATTTTTCCACTTAGAACCTTCAAAAATTTCAAGAGTCTATTGTCTCTCTAACTTCTGGAATGGAATGAAAAGTATTTTATTTGCCTAAAATGAAATAAAATTTAAAAAGCCTCCCAATCTTATCTTTTGGATTACCTATTTGATTGATGGACTGTGATATAAGCCTGCATACTTCTAATCATTTGTCAAAATAACTTCAACTATTCTTCCAGCAAAATATGCTGAGACTGCAATCACCTAACCTCTTGATGGTACTGTGAGGATCCTTCAAAGAACATCTTTATGGTCACTGGGATGTGACAAAGAAAGCCTTTATAAGTGCTCCCATACTCTCCCGCATCAATCTTCAAGGATGGATTGAAACTGTCGGTAGCTTCCATTATCTCTGAGGAAGAAAATTCAGAAAGGAAGTCCTGCTGATTTACGCTTGAGGATTCACTTGCTTGGTTTGTAAGATGCTCCAGTGCATTCTCCAATAGCCTCTGTGACTCGTCGAGTTGGTTCTTCGTCATTTCAAGTGCTTCCTTTTCTTTAGCTAGTGGTTCCTCAAGACCCTTTCTCCGCCTTAGATCCTCCTCAAGTGCTTTAACCTGAAAATAGGCAACGATATTTTAATATTTTATTAAACTTATAAGATACTCAAGATTCTGTCCCTACCAATATCAACTTATAAGACTCTGCTGTCCCAAGCACTTGCATAAAAAATGGACAGAGCAACTTCCACCTAATAGAGTCTGCTTAGACTTTAGAAATACCAAACTTCTAAAATCTTTCAATTCCATATGAAGAAACTTCTTTAGATTGGTCTACAAGACTTCTGCATCTTCTAGTGCACAGTTGACAGTATTTTGTCCAGACATTAATGGGAGGTGACAAAACTAAAAAAGAGGTAGATTCTATAACTAAATTGGTCTCTCATCCACGTGCTGTCACTGCTTCTATCTCCAACACTCCAGAATCCATTACTATTATGTATGCAAAACATGGTAAGAAAATAATGACAAGGGCATTACTCTGCAAGTGGCATCAGTTGCAATTTTTCAGCTTTTTGACAGTTGATCTGCTCTTCATATGCCTCTCGTTTTGCATTTGCAGCCTCTGCCGTTACTCTGTCAAGTTGTTCATACAGTTCATCATTACTTCCTTCCTGTCAGGAAATTTGGGGCCTCAGGAATGACACATAATCCTGGTGTTAAGTTGTATATAAAACTTTCTATTTTCTCAAGTGATAGATACACTTGAAAGTAAAGAAATTTGTTCCACTGTAGCACAATATTGCATTGGAGGCTCACAACAAAGTTCAAAGGAATCTTTTTGATGATGGATCCACTCTTCATATGCCTCTCATTTTGCATTTGTAGCCTCTGCCATCGCTCTGTCAAGTTGTTCAAAGAGTTCATCGTTACTTCCTTCCTGTCAGGAAATTTGGGGCCCTAAGAATGACTCGAAATCCCAGCGTTCGGTTGTATATGACACTATCAAGTTTACTGAAGTGATAGATCCACTTGAAAGTACAGAAAGTTGTTCTACTGTAGCACAACATCGCGTTGGGGGTTCACAAGAAAGTTCATAGGAAGGTTTATAAGAACGTACAGAGCTTGATTCTGATTTATAATGGATCCTCTGCCCTCTCTCAATCCAAACCATGGGTATATCATCTTCAACTTCATTAGAGCTGATGAACCTATAGAAGAACTTCTTAAGTATTGTAATCCAGAATCCACAGCAGAATTCACTGATACTGATGATCGGGGAACATCTGTATTGAACTTGTTTACATCTGTTTCCCTACAATTTTTCAAGAATCCACATCAGCTAACATCAAAGTTGCGTCTGACGCATAACAAGTTGAAGAAGAAACTTAAGCAGCAATCTCCTTTATGTGTCTACATGGAGATGGCCTTCACTAAAAGAAGGTGATGATTTTGGACAGAGTGAGCTTAAGAGATTACATTGAAAAGGATTCAGATGTAGGTTCCAGAAAAGATATGCATAAACTCTCATCAGCATATGAAAATAAGCTCTGGAAACTCAAGATACCATACTGAAACTTACCCTAAAAGTTTGGGAATAGGTATGACAATTGATGTAAGGAAAACCCCAACGAGGTACTTGATACAGAAAAAATTCATAATGAAGCAAACAATGTAAAAGATTGTCTTCTGGATTTCAAGGCCAAGGAAAAGAAAGAATGTCTTTCTTTGAAAAAAAAAAAAACAAGTTTACTCAATCTAGAAAAATGACAAATCTGAAACTCTTCAAGACCAACAAGTTGGCATAAAATCCTTTTTATTCGTAGGACATCTGCCTAAGAGAGTAAACCTTGTAGTGCTAGAACTCTTTAGAAATTCCTAAAGGGATTCCTAAGACCAAAATTAATAATCTGCTATAGTTACCATGAGCAGTAACTCGAGAAAATAGAAAATATTCTCCCATGCTCCTGCATCAATGAGTTAGAAGTTTCAAATGGGTCGCGATTTGGTTTTATTAAAGTACTTTTCTTATATTCTACTTGTTGCATCTTTTATGCTTCGATGACTTATTCTGTAATTCTCTACATGCTGTTCCAAATATGGTGGAAGCCAAGAACTCAAGTTCTATACATCTATGTTTGAAGATAATAGTCCTAGTTACTACTTGCACTGGCTAAATTTGTTACCTCTGTCCCTGCTCAGGACAAGTACCGAGAATGAGTACACAAAACAAAAATTTGTTTTGGGATAATTGTCATGTTTGTGCTTGTCATCGACTACATGGAGAAACATAAAGTAAAATTTGATCATGTTGTGTTACCTGACATAAATCAGCTGTCGCTTGCAGATGAACAAAATATAACAAGATGGATCGGCCTGCTGGTTGACAAATTTTGCACTTGTGGATTTAAGTTGTGCCATCCCACTGCAATGCCAAAGGCACATCAGCAAACAAAGATTTTTGGTAAAAAAATGAGAATGTTGTATCTGACTTTGTTAAAAACTGCAGTTGTCAATAGATGCTGACCTATAAAGCAAAATAACAGCTCAAATGAATTAGTCGTCATTCAAAATTATTGAATTTTACCATAACCTCTCTCCAGTTGCCACGCAAAAGATATGAGGAAACATATTCATGACAAACTACTAGCTTACCTCTTCAAAACAAATATAATAATATATGTGACTCAAGAAAAGACTTTTGCAATGCATTTATGATGCAATCTCTGAGCAAAGTGGATGTCATTAATCTAAGACTAGGACTCAAAGTAGCTCATCAACTCCAGAGGCCACATTTTCTTTTGCCTTCAGGTCTATGCTAAATAAACAAAGATTAAGTCATGAGTAAACCATACACAAAATAGCACCTGTGTGCTCCTGCTCCCGTAATTAGTGTCTCAGTGGCATGCTCTCCAACAAGTTGTGCTATCCCCTTCCCTTTATCTTGCATCTTGATATATCTTTTTTCTGCAGAAACCTGCAGCAAGGAAACATTTTGTGTGCACACATAAGTCAGATACTGAACTCCAGCGTGCCTGTCAAAGATTAACTTTGAAAAGTTTTCAAATGATTGGCTGATGTTAGGTTACATAAGCATATAGATTTCTGGGTGCACTTATCAAATTAAAACCTCAAAATGCAGCTCGACATAAACCTAATCATACACAAGAGCAATATCTCTAACTTCCACCACCCTTTTGTACTCAGTTGATTCAGAACAACTGAGAGTATTGAATTTTGGGAACAAAGTTGAGAAAATCTGATTTAGACGAATTAACATGAAATATCAATCCGAAATGCCAAATAATGCTAAACTTCACTGTTTATCATTGTATTCTCTACCTCACTGAAATGGGAAATCAAATACAAATTATTGAATATTCAACAGTAATGTCAAGAACCGACCAAAAAAAAAGAAAAAAAAAGTAATGTCAAGAAACAATGAACTGATCATATGGCAAATGTGGCAGAAGGTATATCATTCAGGGAAAAAAATGAGCCTCAGCGTGCTTACAAATATGAATGTACTCATCCAGCATCTCATCCTGTACGTATCCTGCCTCGCAAATTCTTGAGAATTCCTGACGCCAAAACCATCTGACTGATTCACTGGACATTTTGCCAAGCCAAAGAAATTGCTGTTACTATATTTGCACAGCGGAAGAATTAAAGCTAATGCCAACTTTCACCTAATGATATCATGTTCTCACCACAATTAATCTGTCCTCAGAATAAGAAAAGCGTCGCAGCATGCAAACGTTTCACAAATGCATCGCATTTGGACTATACCGCAGTTTCCAAAAATGCAAGCACACACCTACCCACAGACTGGCAGTTATTTTCGCAAACTTATTTTCGCAAACTACATGACAGCCGACAGTATAATGAAGTCCAATTGCTTATACATACAAGTAAGAAATGTTTCTTCAGACGGTGCAATAGGGAAGTACTTTTCACAAACTGTTAATTCGGGATCACCTCACCGGAACTGCCAACAGTCGCATTCGACCACAAATTACCAAAAACCCTTAGTTCAACCTCACATGGAGTCACTTCCTCGCGGAATTAAACAAAGAATTCTCTACAATATCCAACCATCTGTAGCGGATGAATTCGGCTTATCAGCTAAAAACGCCAGAGAAAACCCAAACCCATTTCTCACAAGAAGCACCATCGCTGACACAGCAGACACTCATGCCCTTTTAGTTTAGAATCATCGCACATGTCAGCATCCTACTAAGCTAAAGTAGCGAACTTTCACGTTGCGTGGTCCTGCCGCGCCATGTCCACGACACCCAAGACCGACACAAAGTGTACGGCGCTGTACGTATACCTACGACGGAACGAACGAAGTCGTCGGCTGTGGTCCTGAACCGAAACTTGCGAGATGGGTCGCGAGGGTCGCGATCGCCGTCGTCCTCGGGAGGCTGCTGCGCACGGGGATGCGAAGGCCGCCGCCGAAATTGCGCAACGCCCGCGACAGGGTCGACTTGCTCCGCCGCACGTCGCCGCCGACGGCCACGTGGAGTCGATCGGCGGCCAGCCGCGGCGGCGATCGGCCGGCGGCGGCCTCCATGAGGGCGGCAGTTAAAAAGAGTCACTTTTTCAGTTTTTAGCTAAAGTAGATAGTGAGAGAAAAAGATAAGACAGCCTCCTTTAAATAAGAAATTCAACTAAAGTAACAATATTTATCAAAAATCCTAATCTAAATAAAAGTAATCTTGAAAAATGTTTTTTTTTTAAAATGAAACTTGCAGATCAAGATTCTAAAAACAAGAGCGTATCTTGAAATCTTGGTACCAACTCTCTCTCTCTCTAAGTCTTATAAACGGATATGGTCAGCTTGAAAAATCTTGAAAAATGTGGTTGTTGTCGCCAAGGATTTCTTTCTAAATGGCAGTATGATTGGTCGCAATTATTCTAACAAGCAATCACCACTATTGTCAATATCAGCCACGGCCGATAATCTCTTATTAATGCATATCTAATATCGGAATATGTTAATCAAAACTCCACATTAAATAAGTTCTAGCTCACATGCAGGCCATGCCATCTTCATTGGTCTCATGTGAAGTGAACTTATGAACAGTTAGTAAGAGAGGGAATACAAATTCTCTTTTATGTTTTATTTTATTGCGATTCTAACCTTATATCTTTTCTTATCATCTTTCATACATGTTACGAGTGACAAGTAAAAAATATAAATTTTAGCTTGTACAAGGGTAAATTTTTATAACCAATAGACAGAACCAAACAAAATAATTTCTATTCCAAAGAGGGAAAAAGAAAAATGAAGAAGGTATTAATTGATGCCACAGTGGCATTGCGTGCACATCTTTTTTTTTAGTCATTGTGGTCCATACTCGTGCTATATGGAGGCATGTACAAGGTCAAATTGAAAAGTCAACAAAAATGTTCTAAGATTGTTGGCATGGACCTTTTCTTAAAATACGGCTTATATGTAGTCTAGGTACAATATTAAAAGAACATAAATAGTTCAGGTAAATCACATGAACATCCTAAACTGGGCATCCCACAAAATTTGTCCCCCGTTTTGGACAATGATCGAAGGTCCGAAGGTAAAAGAAAGGCCCCTTCTTATACCCTGATAGCTCTAGGCCAGCTAAAGCACTGTTGCGCGGGATTCGTCGTAAATGGAACTATAAAAGTGGAGAAATATTCTGATTTCAAAGCGCCACGTCAGCAGTGCGTTATTTTATTATATTTAATTAAGAATTTGACACATGGACACTGATTTGGAATTAAAAAAAATACAAATATAATTTTCTCTCTCTTTTCCTCACAACCTCCCCTCTCCCTTTGCTGCTACAGTTCTGGCCAGAGTCACGGCGGCCTCCGGAAGATGGAGCCAACCAGATCTGGGCGGTGACGTCGCTGGTCCATGACCAACGAGGCGACATCTGGAGCTATGGTCCATGGCCGAGCCTCCATCTCAGTCGCGCGCGGCTCGCAGTCATTGGCCGTCCATGGTCGAGCCACCCCTTCGTGGTTGCTCGCGTTTAGGCTCGTCCAAACTGAGTCATTCCCTCGGTCGTCTTCCTTTGTTCGTCTTCGGCTTCGTCTTCCTCCATGCGTCTGTTCGTCTTCCTCTTCGGCCACCGGCCAAATCTGCTCGCCTCGTCTTCCCGCCGTAACCATGCCTCCAAATCTGGTCTTCAGCTTCATCGTACTCTGTTTGCCTTCGGGTTTTCCTTCCTTTGTGCGTCGGCTTCGTCTACCTGCGTCGCCTGTCACTATTCAGCTCTGCTCGCCTTCGTCTCGCCATGGCTTCAGATCTGGTCGGGCATAGCAATTCTGCGGCAACGAAGGTGGAGGGTGCAAACTCGCCGTTGGGTGCGACGGCCACGAGGCGGAGTACTCGAGGATGGAGGTTACGGCGGCTTGAGCGGGGGCGACGGTTGTATTGGAGCGGTGGGGCGGTGGCTGTCATGGTGGAGGGAGAGAGAGAAATGAAGTTAGTTTTTGTGTTTAATTCCATGTCAGTGTGTATGTGTCAAGCCGTGATTGGGTGGTGGGAGCAAAAAAAAAAAAAAAATGCTCATCACTCCATGCATGCATGACATGGTGAGAACGAACCCCCGAATATTTTTTCTTTAAAGGGGGTCTATGGTCTGTCACAGATGAGAAGTCAATTTTCAAAACTATAATATAAAAAATATAATCTTGTAAATCAATTTTCATGTTTTCCTTTTTTGCTATCTTATCACTTTATATAGGTACAGCCTCCAAGGATGGCAGCTGCTGCTTTTTTAATCCTTTTTATCCATACCGTCAAACCCATTTGAAGGGTTAAAACGAACCCCAGGAAAGTTCATCCAAACGTCACTCTAGGGTTAACTTCTCATGTAGTTCATAGCTGATCCTGAGTCATCCTTGACCCGAAATAATGTTTTCTATAGACATAAACATGTTATGTTCATGACAGAGTGTCTGAATTTCATTTGACGTTGGATTAACTCATGATTTAGCTGGAAAAGCACATGATCAACAAGGCCAAAGTGAAAAGTGGTCCATGAGTAAGGGTTCCTGCCTTTTCATCGGAATGCAAAGTTGCTGCTATAAACAAAGTAAATAAAGTGGAACATGGAGAACTTGGAAAAGGAGAAATATAAGTAGTCAAGAATAGAGAACCAAGGAAATATACACCAAACTGGTATAATCTTATAGTGGAAAGCAATAAAAAATGTTACTTTGGGGACTCGTTTGAATTGTGTTCATGTTGTGGATAAGTTTAGAATGATTTACATTGGAATAAGTTCACGAGAAGACTTAAAATTTATCACGAAAGTACAATTGAGTCATAAGACTTGCAAAAAATACAATCAAATCTTAAAACTTTCACATTAGTGTAATCAAGTTATTTTGTTAATATTGTTAACTTAACTAACAAAAAATATTGACGTGGCATTTTAAAATTAATTTCTCTCGCCTACGTGGGATTTTTTATAATTATTTTTATTCAAATGTTATTATTTAAATTAGTTAAAAAACCAAAAAAGAAAATCTAAAATTTAATAATAAATAAATAAAGGGAGGGTAGAAGGGATAGTTGGCTAGTGGGGTGCTGCTACTACTATCACCACCACCTATCATCAAACTCAACTTAGGCTTGCGTGCCTAGATCTAGGAACCACCGGCCCTCCCTAGGGGCTTGCGACCATCGCCTGCCTTGGGCAAAGCGTCATTGATGCTCATCCGAGCCCAACAATAGTCGCCGACCCTCGCTCAGAGCCGGCGAGGCCTTGGTCAGGGTTGGCAAGGCTCGCCAACCCTAGGCGAAAACCAGGCTTACTTAAATTTGGGTGAGCCTCGTCGGCACTCACTTAGGGCCCACAATGCCTTGTCTAGGCTAGGCGATGGTCGTTAGCCTAAGCGAACGTTAGCATCACCCAAATTTGGGTGCCCAAGCCCAAGCTTGGCAAGGGTCGCCAACCTCACCTAGGGCTAGCAAGGCCTAGCCTTGGTCAAGCAAGGGCTAGCCACCCTCACTCGGGGCTAGTGACCTAGCTAGCCCTTCTAACAATGGGTGGCGGCGGCAGCGGCGGCAACTCACCAGCAAATTGCCCCTCCCTTTCTTTATTTTCAGTTTTTTTTATATAAAAAAATAGATTTTCTTTTTGGGTTTTTAAAAATAATTTAAATAATAATAATAATTGAATAAAATAATAATAATGCCATGTAAGACAGAGAAATAAATTTAAAAAATGCCACGTTAACAATTTCCATTAGTTAAGTTGACGGTGTAAATGGAAGTGCCTTGATTGCATCAATCCGATAAGTTTTAGGACTTGATTACATTTTTTGCAAGTTTTAGAACTCCATAACACTTTTGTGACAAGTTTTAGGACTCTTAGTGAACTTATCTCATTTACATTTAAAGATAGACTTAGAACTTAGGAGAGGACATTTGCAAACAACAGCAAATATCATGTTATCCATTTTCATCCCCATCCCCTTGATCGGTTTGTCATGCCCAGTTGATACTTTGGGCATGAATCAGTCCATGAGCTCTGGAGAAACATTGGTTTTTTTAGATGTAACCTTTGAACTAGGATTCTTTATTCCTAGGAACTCAAGTATGAGCTACTTGGGTATATAATACAAGTTTAGTCCTTAAACAGTTGTGTGGGTTGCTAATAAAAAAAACTCACTAGCCGATCGTGACGGAGTTTTCACATTTAGCAATGTGGGCAATCCAGTTATTCTAAACCAATCGAATGATGTTGTTTGGTTTTCAAAGTCGTCTATGATACTCTAGAATCCAGTTGTGCGACTCCTTAATTTGGAAAATCTTTTTCTCTAGGATAATTCTAATTCCAGTTCTAATAAAGCCTATTCTTGGCAAAGCTTTGGTTACCTGTTTTACATGCTTTTAGCCACTATGAAGCTTGGGTCGAACTCGAAAATGGGTCAACATCTAAATGCGTGGAAAAGCGTGGACGACCTTCTCTTGGAGACTATTTCTTTGGGTTAACTTACAGTCACGGTCTACCTCAGTGTGAACAAGTCCAAGTGGATGTGCATAGCAAAGTATTTCAAACGGGGGAATGGAATGGAGTTCAATTCTTTGAAGTTTCCTTCGCACCAAATCGAATTATTGTGCTCACGTTCGTGTACATGAAACTGACATCTCCTTCATGTTTGAAGTTTAGAACAGTTCTTGTTGAGGATGAACTATTTAGGTGTGGTAGAGGACTTGGTGATGAGAGAGAGAGAGAGAGAGAGAGAGAGAGAGAGAGAGAGAGAGAGAGAGAGAGATCGAATGTTCTTTTTGTATTTTGAGGAAGTGTAAATGATGTACATATATATGCATGCAGGTGAAAGCAAGTTTGTAAATAACATGTATCTCAGACGGTTATCTCATGGAATGATGTATAAAAGCACCCTTTTTCTCTATCTTGTACTTTTAAATTGAATGCTATTAGGTGCAATTTGAGATCTTATTTCTACAGATCTGCATGGTTAATGTATTTGGAAGAACGGAATAAAGCAGCGGAATCGATTATGGATGCCAATTTTGGCTTGGACCGTGTGTGACTTATTTGTCATTCATTCTAGGGACTTATCATATTAGTTGAAATTTGTTTTCATATTGCATTTGAACTAGAAAGTGATGCTACTGGGACGCATAGAAACCCCTCTCTCCTTTCATAGTTTTTCGAGTTTTGGGTTTTTCACGTAAATCTTGCGTCTCGTGTAATTTCGAATTTCCTTTCATTCTTTGTTACTTATTCTTCAATTGGTGCATCTTTTGGCATTTTTCCACAACAGGTATCAACGTGGCTGAAGTGAAAAGTTGTGCGTGAGTCAGGGTTAAGAATAGAGAACCCATAGACAAAGTGGTGCGTAAATAACGGAACCAAGGGAATACGCATGGAAACCGCTGAGAAATCTTAAAGCGGAAAGCAAATAAAAAATGTTTAGATCTTGAAGACCCGTATTAATAGTGTTCACGCTGTGGGTAAGTTTAGAATGATTTGCTTATGAAGATGGGGTTAGAACTTAAAAGAGGACATTTGCAAACAATGGCAAAGATCACATTGTCCATTTTCATCATTGTCCCCCTGACCGGTTTGTCACTTGCAACCGATATTTTGGGCGTGAACAGTTCCATCAGTTATGGAGAAACATTGGTTTCGTCAAACCTAATCTTTGAGCTAGGATTCTTTACTCCTCACAATTCGAGTATGAGCTACTTGGGTATATGGTACAAGTTTAGTCCTAACATGACTGTGTGGGTTGCTAATAGAAACAATCCGCTAGCGGACTGCGACGGTATTCTCACATTCAACAGTGTGGGTAATTTAGTTGTTCTCAACCAATTGAATGGTGTGGTTTGGTCTTCGGAGTGGTCCGGGGTCCTCCAGAATCCAATTGCGCAGCTCCTGGATACAGGAAATTTTGTCCTTTGGGATAACTTTGTTTCAAGTTCCGATGAAACCTATTTGTGGCAAAGATTATTCATCTGACACGCTTTTAGCAGGCATGAAGCTGATGTTGAACCTGAAAACGGGTTTTGAACAGCGTCTCACCACGTGGAAAAGCCTGGACGACCCTTCTCCTGGAGACTATGTCCTCGAGTTAAACAACACTCAGGGTCTCTCTCAGTATGAAGTGGTGCAAGGGCATGTGCATAGCAAAAAAAATCGAACGGGGCAATGGAACGGAGTCCAATTTGTTGGCTCCCCCATTGTTCCAAGTCCACCTGCAGTGCCTGTGTTTGTGTACACTGAAAGTGAGATCTCCTTCATGTTTGAGGTTCAGGAAAGGCAGCTTTTCTCGGTAGCAAAACTAAACTATTTGGGAGTGCTGCAGCTTTTATTGGTGAATAGATCTAGAAGCGCCACGTGGAATGCCATGATTGAGTTCCCTAGTGATCCTTGCGATATTTATGGCAGGTGCGGTGCTAATGCCATCTGCAACGGTAGTTTGTGTGAATGTGTGATAGGGTTCATGCCTAAGTCGCCTGACGAATGGACGGTCCTTAATTTTTCCAGCGGATGCAAGAGGACAATACCCCTGAATTGTTCAAAAGGAGAAGGATTCTGGGAAATTGAAAATGTTAAACTGCCTGACCAGTTGGAGGTAATGCTGTACAGGAGTATGAGCCTCGATGAATGCAAGGACAAGAGCTTGAAGAATTGTTCGTGCACGGCTTATGCTATTTTAGATATAAGAGGACGAGGCATTGGCTGCCTCATGTGGTTCGGGGACTTGATTGACATGAGAGTGCTCGAAGAAGGGAACCACGTGCAAACTCTATACCTACGCCAATCAGCATCTAAATTCGGTATTCATGCTTATGCTAATTGATTTTTTATTTTCTGCTAAATAAATTATTGTTCTTTGGGCAAGAGAACTTTGGAAATAGTTAATCTTCCAAACTGTTTTTCTTTACTCTAGATGCCATTCGTGACCGCACCAGGAGGAAAATAATATTAGTAACTATCATATTGAGTTATATCATTGGTGGATTGCTTTTAGTCGGAACTGCATTATGGGGTGTTACGCACAAGAAAAGGAGAATCAGGACTGGAGGTAAGCCTGATCTTCAATCAAGGCAGATTTCGTTATTAATTCAAAGTAACCTTGCTTCAATTGGTTATAGGCACACTTGCGTGTTGTCGTTGTCCTATGCTAATGCAAATCAATGCAGATTACTTTACTAGGTCTTGAAATCACAAAAGAAGACATCGATTTACCATTATATGATTTTTCCACCATTGAAAGTGCTACGAGCAATTTCTCTAATGACAATATGATTGGGGTTGGCAGCTTTGGTCCTGTTTATAAGGTATAGAGTTTCTTATATATCATTATGTGCCAAACTAATGATGCATATAACAAAGATGTTGTTTTGTAGGGAAATCTTTAGACAGGACAGTTAGTAGCAGTAAAGAGGCTATCAAAGAGTTCAGGGCAAGGTCTTGAAGAGTTCAAGAATGAAGTACTCTTGATCGCATGACTTCAACACCGGAATCTTGTTGGACTTCTTGGCTGTTGTATCGAGGGAGAGGAGAGAATCTTGCTTTATGAGTACATGGACAACAAGAGCTTGAATTACTTCATATTTGGTCAGACAATTTCTCTTTTTAATTTTATACTGATCAAATGATATTCTTTCATAGTAATATAATTTAAGCTTGCACTATACATCAATTATTTTCTCGAGATTGACCTTGCGGATTTTGTACTGTCCATAGATCAAGAGAAAAGCATGCTATTGACATGGCAAAGACGGTTTGACATTGTTGTCGGTATTGCAAGAGGACTTCTCTATCTCCACCGTGATTCCAAACTTCAAGTAATCCACCGAGATCTTAAAGCAAGCAACATATTACTAGATGGTGACCTAAATGCTAAAATATCCGACATGGGTTGGTAAGAATCTTTGGAGCTAACGAAAAAGAAGCGAGAACAAAAAGAGTCATTGGAACTCAGTATGTCTTTTCTTTTGGTTTTTGACATGAAGCTCATTATTACAGAGGACCATAGCCTAAAAGCCTTGTTTTTGTGAAATGCAGTGGCTACATGGCCCCTGAATATGCTATGGATGGGAAATTCTCTTTGAAGTCAGACATATATAGCTTTGGTGTGCTCCTATTGGAGATAGTTAGCGGCAAAAGGAATAGAGGATTTTCCCATCCAAGTCATCACCACAACCTTCTCGGTCATGTAAGTAAATAGGCACAACTAACACCGGCGTTCCTTCTCTCTTTGATCTTTACATAGTCATTCAAGGTGATTTCTCAATGATTGAGGATGAGTTCCCAAATTTTCTTCAGGTGTGGTTGCTTTGGAGTAAAGGTAGGGCCTTGGAGACAATGGAGGAAGGCATGCACAGCTCATTTGACAGAACCCAAGTGGAAAGGTGCATTCAAGTGGGTTTATTGTGTGTACAAAAGTTCCCTGAAGATAGGCCAGCTATATCGTCTGCAATTTATATGATTCTCAATTGGGGTTTGATCCTACCGTAACCTAAAGAGCCTGGTTTCTTCATAGAAAGAAACTCAAAATACTCGATGGGGCTTCATCAAAAAGAGACTCACATACGCAAAATTTAGTCACTCTAACCATGCTTGGAGGGTCGGTAGGCATTACGCCATATGTGGTAGATTACCAGATATTTTGTGAGATTTCGCATGCATATTTGGTTTAGCTAGGCCATTGTGGGGTATGCTACAGCTAAGCCACAAGAAGAGTGGGACTTGCTTAATTTTTATTTTTTATCTTTGGAAATTGGACTTGCTTAGTTCAATGGAGATGTTTTATGAAATATTCGTTAATGGAGTTATTTGAACTGTATATGTCTCACGGGAAGAGCCACTTTAAATTGGAAGCTAAGAAAGGTCAAATAAATCAAACTTTAGATAAAATTATTTTCCTAATGATTGTCTATTATATATATTTTGATAAACCATTCAAATTAGTAATAATTTCATTTTCAAGTTAGAGGTGATCATTGAATGGGCCTAAGTTGGGATGGGTATTACTATTGATGATAATTATGCAAATCTTCAGGTCAAATTGGCCTAGGCTTTGACTAGGGCCTAATCGAGTCATGTTAGGCTTTTTCACCCAACACTCTTACTCAAATCTGTCTAAAAAGTATTACAGACCTTGTGACCATGGCTAGACACTTAGATTCGTGATAGCTTATGTCAAGTTACTATCTTCCAAAATCTTATTGTTAAAAAAAAGGGTAAATTTTTATAACCAATAGACAGAACCAAACAAAATAAATTCGATTCTAAAGAGGGAAATAAAAAAAAAATAACACGAAGAAGGTATTAATTGATGCCACATTGGCATTGCGTGCACATCTTTTTTAGTCATTGTGGTCCATACTCGCGTGCTATATGGAGGCATGTACAAGGTCAAATTGAAAAGTCAACAAAAATGTTCCAAGATTGTTGGCATGGACCTTTTCTTAAAATACGGCTTATATGTAGTCTAGGTACAAGATTAAAAGAACATAAATAGTTCAAGTAAATCATGTGAACATCCTAAACTGGGCATCCCACAAAATTTGTCCCCGTTTTGGACAATGATCGAAGATCCAAAGTTGAAAGGGCCCTTCTTGTACCCTGACAGCTCTAGGCCAGCTAAAGCACTGTTGCGTGGGACTCGCCGTAAATGGAACTATAAAAGTGGAGAAATATTCTGATTTCAAAGCGCCACATCAGCAGTGCGTTATTTTATTATATTCAATTAAGAATTTGACACATGGATACTGATTTGGAATTAAAAAATACAAATATAATTTTCTCTCTCTGTTCCTCGCAACCTCCCCTCTCCCTTTGCTGCTACAGTTCTGGCCAGAGTCTCGGCGACCTCCGGAAGATGGAGCCAACCAGATCTGGGCGGTGATGTCACTGGTCCATGACCAACGAGGCGACATCTGGAGCTATGGTCCATGTCCGAGCCTCCATCTCAGTCGCGCGCGGCTCGCAGTCATTGGCCGTCCAGGGTCGAGCTACCCCTTCGCGGTTGCTCGCGTTTAGGCTCGTCCAAACTAAGTCATTCCCTCGGTCGTGTTCCTTTGTTCGTCTTCCTCTTCGGCCATCGGGCCAAATCTGTTCGCTTCGTCTTCCCGCCCTAACCATGCCTCCAAATCTGGTCTTTAGCTTCATCTTACTCTGTTTGCCTTCGGCTTTTCCTTCGTATCGCCGTGGCTTCAGATCTGGTCGGGCATAGCAATTCTGCGGCAACGAAGGTGGAGGGTGCAAGCTCGCCGTTGGGTGCGACAGCCACGAGGCGGAGTACTCGAGGATGGATGTTACGGCGGCTTGAGCGGGGGCGACGGTTGTACTGGAGGGGTGGGGGCGGTGGCTGTCATGGTGGAGGGAGAGAGAAACGAAGTTTAGTTTTCGTGTTTAATTCCATGTCAGTGTATATGTGTCAAGCCGTGATTGGGTGGTGGGAGCCAAAAAAAAGGCTCACCACTCCATGCATGACGTGATGAGAGAATATTTATTTTCTTTAAAGTGGGTATGGTCTGTCACAGATGGGTGGTCAATTTTCAAAACTATAATATAAAACATATAATCTTGTAACATTTTTCATGTTTTCCTTTTTGCTATCTTATCACTTTATAGAGGTACAGCCTCCAAGATGGCAGCGGCTGCTTTTTTAATCCTTTTTGCCATACTGTCAAACCCATTTGAAGGGTTAAAACGAAACCCAAGAAAGTCAACCCAAACGTCTCTCTAGGGTTAACTCCTCATGTAGTTCATAACTGATCCTGAGTCATCCTTGACCCGGAATAATGTTTTCTTTGGAGATAAACGTGTTATGTTTATGACAAAGTGTCTTAATTTCGTTGGATTAACTTATGATTTAGCTGGAAAAGCACATGGTGAACACGGCCGAAGTGAAAAGTGGTCTATGAATAAGGGTTCCTGCCTTTTCATCGAATGCAAAGTTGCTGCTATAAACAAAATAAATAAAGTGGAACATGGAGAACTTGGAGAAGGAGAAATATAAGTAGTCAAGGACAGAGAACCAAGGATATATAGACAAAATCGGTATAATCTTATAGCGGAAAGCAATAAAAAAAATGTTCCTCTGGGGACTCGTTTGAATTGTGTTCACATTGTGGATAAGTTTAGAATGATTTGCATTTGAATAATTTCACGAGAAGTTCTAAAATTTATCATGAAAGTGCAATTAAGTCATAAGACTTGCAAAAAGTACAATCAAATTTTAAAACTTTCACATTAGTGTAATCAATTTATTTTGTTAATATTGTTAACTTAACTAACAAAAAATGTTGATGTGGCATTTTAAAATTAATTTCTCTCGCCTACGTTTTTTTTTTATAATTATTTTATTCAAATGTTATTATTATTTAAATTAGTTTAAAAAACCAAAAAAGAAAAGCTAAAATTTAAAAAATTTAAAAAAGAAAAAGAAATGGAGGGGCAAAATGGATAGTTGGCCAGTGGGGCGCTGTTGCCGCTGTCGCCACCACCTATCATCAAACTCGACTTAGGCTCGGGTGCCTAGATCTAGGAACCACCTGCCCTCCCGGGGGCTTGCGGCCATCTCCTACCTTGGGCAAGGCGTCATCGATGCTCATCCAAGCCCAACAATGGTCGCTGACTCTTGCTCAGGGTCGGCGAGGCCTTGCTCAGGGTTGGCAAGGCTTGCCAACTTTAGGCGAAAACCAGGCTTACCTAAATTTGGGTGAGCCTCACTAGCCCTCACTTAGGGCCCACAACACCTCGTCTAGGCTAGGCAATGGTCATCGGGCCTAGGCGAGCGCTAGCATCACCCAAATTCGGGTGCCCAAGCCCGAGCCTAACAAGGGGCGCCAACCCTCGCCTAGGGCCGGCAAGGCCTAGCCTTGGTCAAGCAAGGGCTAGCCACCTCGCTCGGGCTAGTGACCCTAGCCACCCTTTTGACAATGGGCGGCGGCAGTGGTGGCAACTCACCAGCAAATTGCCCCTCCCTTTCTTTATTTTTCAGTTTTTTTTTAAAGATTTTTGTTTTGTTTTTAAAACTAATTTAAATAATAGTAATATTTGAATAAAATAATAATAATGCCATGTAGGACAGAGAAATTAATTTAAAAATGCCATGTTAACATTTTCCATTAGTTAAGTTGATGGTGTAAACGGAAGTGACTTGATTGCATCAATGTGATAAGTTTTAGGACTTGATTACATTTTTTGCAAGTTTTAGAACTCAATTACACTTTTGTGACAAGTTTTAGGACTCTTAGTGAACTTATCTCATTTACATTTAAAGATGGACTTAGAACTTAGGAGAGGACATTTGCACACTATAGCAAATATCACGTTATCCATTTTGATCCTGATGTCACGCCCAGCTGATACTTTGGGCACAACTTGGTCCATCAGCTATGGAGAAACATTGGTTTCTTTAGACATAACCTTTGAACTAGGATTCTTTATTCTTGGAAACTCCGGTATGAACTACTTGGGTATATGATACAAGTTTAGTCCTTAAAGGGTTGTATGGGTTGCTAATAAAAACAACCCACTAGCTGATCACGATAGAGTTATCACATTTAGCAATGTGGGTAATCTACTTATTCTGAACCAATCGAATGATGTTGTTTGGTTTTCAAAGCCGTCTATGATACTCTAGAATCTAGTTGTGCGACTCCTGAATTCAGAAAATCTTATTCTCTAGGATAATTCTAATTCCAATTCTAACAAATCCTATTCTTGGCAAGCTTTGATTACCTGTTTGACATGCTTTTAGCCACTATGAAGCTTGGGTCGAACTCGAAAATGGGTCGGCATCTAAATGCATGGAAAAGCGTGGACGACCTTCTTTTGGAGACTATTTCTTTGGGTTAACTTACAGACAAGGTCTACCTCAGTCTGAACAAGTCCAAGTGGATGTGCATAGCAAAGTATTTCAAACGGGGGAATGGAATGGAGTTCAATTCTTTGAAGTTTCCTTTGCACCAAATCGAATTATTGTGCTCACGTTCGTGTACAATGAAACTGACATCTCCTTCATGTTTGAAGTTTGGAACAGTTCTTGTTGAGGATGACGTTGAACTTTTTAGGTGTGCTAGAGGATTTGGTGATGAGAGAGACAGAGAGAGACACAGAGATGGAATGTGCTTTTTGTATTTTGAGGAAGTGTAAATGATGTACATATATATGCATGCAGGTGAAAGCAAGTTTAGGTGAAAGCAAGTTTGTAAATAACATGTATATGGTTATCTCATGGAATGATATATAAAATCACCTTTTCTCTATCTTGTACTTTTAAATTGAATTCTATTAGGTGGAATTTGAGATCTTATTTCTACAGACGTGCATGGTTAATGCATTTGGAAGAACGGAATAAAGCAGCGGAATCGATTGTGGATGCCAATTTCGGCTTGGACCGTGTGTGACTTATTTGTCATTCATTCTAGGGACTTATCATAATAGTTGAAAATTGTTTTCACGTTGCATTCAAACTAGAAAGTGACGCTACTGGGCCGCATAGAAACCCCTCTCTTCCCATGATTTTTTGGGTTTTGAGTTTTCGACGTAAATCTTGCGTCTCATGTAATTTTGATTTTCCTTTCATTCTTTGCTACTTATTCTTCAATTGGTGTATCTTTTAGCATTTTTCCACAGGTATCAACATGGCTGAAGTGAAAAGTTGTGCGTGAGTCAGGGTTAAGAATAGAGAACACATAGACAAAGTGGTGCCTTTTAGACAAAGTGGAGCGTAAATAACGGAACCAAGGGAATACGCATGGAAACTGCTGGGAAATCTTAAAGCGGAAAGCAAATAAAAAGTTTTTAGATCTTGAGGACCCGTATTAATAGTGTTCACGCTGTGGGTAAGTTTAGAATGATTTGCTTATAAAGATGGGGTTAGAACTTGAAAGAGGGCATTTGCAAACAATGGCAAAGATCACATTGTCCATTTTCATCATCTTCCCCATGACCGGTTTGTCACTTGCAACTGATACTTTGGGCGTGACCAGTTCCATCAGGTATGGAGAAACATTGGTTTCTTCAAATCTAACCTTTGAGCTAGGATTCTTTACTCCTCGCAACTCAAGTACGAGCTACTTGGGTATATGGTACAAGTTTAGTCCTAACATGGTTGTGTGGGTTGCTAATAGAAACAATCCACTATCGGACCGCGACGGTGTTCTCACATTCAACGTTGCGGGTAATTTAGTTGTTCTCAACCAATTGAATGGTGTGGTTTGGTCTTCGGAGTTGTCCGGGGTCCTCCGGAATCCAATTGCGCAGCTCCTAGATACAGGAAATTTTGTCCTTTGGGATAACACTGTTTCAAGTTCTGATGAAACCTATTTGTGGCAAAGCTTCGATTACCCGTCTGACACGCTTTTAGCAGGCATGAAGCTGACTTTGAACCGGAAAACGGGTTTTGAACGGCGTCTCATTGCATGGAAAAGCATGGACGACCCTTCTCCCGGATACTATGTCCATGAGTTAAACTACAGTCAGGGTCTCCCTCAGTATGAAGTGGTGCAAGTGCATGTGCATAGCAAAAAATATCGAACGGGGCAATGGAACGGAGTCCAATTTGTTGGCTGCTCCATTGCACCAAATCCATTTAGAGTGTCAGCGTTTGTGTACACTGAAACTGAGATCTCCTTCATGTTTGAGGTTCAGGATAGGCAGCTTTTCTCGATAATGAAATTGAACTATTTGGGAGTGGTGCAACTTTTAGTGGTGAATAGATCAAGAAGTGCCACGTGGAATGCCTTTTTAGAGCTCCCTAGTAATCCTTGCGATTTTTATGGCAGGTGCGGTGCTAATGCCATCTGCAATGATAGTTTGTGTGAATGTGTGAAAGGGTTCATGCCTAACTCGCTTGACGAATGGACGGTCCATAATTTTTCCAGCGGATGCAAGAGGACAATACCCCTGAATTGTTCAAAAGGAGATGGGTTTTGGGAAATTGAAAATGTTAAACTGCCTGACCAGTTGGAGGTAACGCTGTACAGGAGTATGAGCCTCGAGGAATGCAAGGACAAGTGCTTGAAGAACTGTTCGTGCACGGCTTATGCTACTTCAGATGTCAGAGGACAGGGCATTGGCTGCCTCATGTGGTTCGGGGACTTGATTGACATGAGAGTGCTCGAAGAAGTGAACCACGTGCAAACTCTATATGTACGCCAATCAGCATCTAAACTCGGTATTCATGCTTATGCTAATTGATTTTTTTTTTCTGCTAAATAAATGCTTGTTCTTTGGGCAAGAGAAATTTGGAAATAGTTAATTCCAGACTGTTTTTCTTTGCTCTAGATGCCATTCGTGACCGCACCAGGAGGAAAATAATATTAGTAGCAGTCATGTTGAGTTCTATCATTGGTGGATTGCTATTAGTCGGAACTGCATTTTGGGGTGTAAAGCATAAGAAAAAGAGAATCAGGATTGGAGGTAAGCCTGATCTTCAATTAAGGCAGATTTCGTTATAAATTCAAAGTAATCTTGCTTCAATTGGTTATAGGCACGCTAGCACGTTGTCATTGTCCTATGCTAATGCAAATCAATGCATATTGCTTTACTAGGTCTTGAAATCACAAAAGAAGACATCGATTTGCCATTATATGATCTAGCCGCCATTGAAAGTGCTACGAGCAATTTCTCTAATGACAATATGATTGGGGTTGGTGGCTTCGGTCCTGTTTATAAGGTATAGAGTTTCTTATATATCATTATGTGCCGAACTAATGACACATATAACAAAGATGCTGCGGTTTTGTAGGGAAATCTGCAGACGGGACAGTTAGTAGCAGTCAAGAGGCTATCAAAGAGTTCAGGGCAAGGTCTTGAAGAGTTCAAGAATGAAGTACTATTGATCGCACGACTTCAACATCGGAATCTTGTTGGACTTCTAGGCTGTTGCATCGAGGGAGAGGAGAGAATCTTGCTTTACGAGTACATGGAAAACATGAGCTTGAATTACTTCATATTTGGTCAGACAATTTCTCTTTTTAATTCCCTACTAATCAAATGATATTCTTTCGTAGTAATATAATCTAAGCTTGCACTTTTCATCAGTTATTTTGTTGAGATTGACCATGGGAATTTTGTACTGTCCATAGATCAAGAAAAAAGCTCATTGTTGACATGGCAAAAACGGTTTGACATTGTTGTTGGCATTGCAAGAGGACTTCTGTATCTCCACCGTGATTCTAAACTTCAAGTAATCCATCGAGATCTTAAAGCAAGCAACATATTACTAGATGGTGACCTAAACCCTAAAATATCCGACTTTGGGTTGGCAAGAATCTTTGGAGCTAACGAAAGAGAAGCAAGAACAAAAAGAGTCATTGGAACTTAGTATGTCTTTTCTTTTGGTTCTTGACATAAAGCTCATTATTATACATGACCATAGGCTAAAAGCCTTGCTATTGTGAAATGTAGCGGTTACATGGCCCCTGAATATGCTATGGATGGGACATTCTCTTTGAAGTCGGACATATATAGCTTTGGTGTGCTCCTACTGGAGATAGTTAGCAGCAAAAGGAATAGAGAATTTTCCCATCCAAGCCATCACCACAACCTTCTCGGTCATGTAAGTAAACAGACACAACTAACACCAGTATTCCATCTCTCTTTGATCTTTTACACAATCATTTAGGGTGATTTCTCAACGACCAAGGATGAATTCCCAATTTTCTTCAGGCATGGTTGCTTTGGAGTGAAGGTAGGGCCTTGGAGATGATGGATGAATGCGTGCACAGCTCATTTGATAGAACCCAAGTGGAAAGGTGCATTCAAGTGGGTTTGTTGTGTGTACAAAAGTTCCCTGAAGATAGGCCGACTATGTCGTCTATAATTTATATGATACTCCATTGTGGTTTGGTACTGCCTGAACCTAAAGAGCCTGGTTTCTTCATGGAAAGAAACTCAAAGTACTTTGATGGGGCTTCATCAAAAAGAGACTCACATACGCGAAATCTAGTCACTCTAACTATGCTGGAGGGTCGGTAGGCATTCTATGCCACAAGTGGGAGATTACTAGGTTTTTTGTGAGATTTTGTATACATATTTGGTTTAGCTGGGTCATTACGGGTATGCTACGGCTAAGCCACAAGAAGAGTGAGACTTGCTTAATTTTTTTTCCTTTTTTTTTTTTTTTTTTTTTTGAAATTGGACTTGCATAATTTAATGGAGACGTTTTATGAAATTTTTGCTGGTGAAGTTACTTGAACAGGTATGTAAGTCTCATAATTTCTCTTAAAAGATTTCCATATTAAGTACGGGAAGAGCCACCTAAAAGTGGAAGCCAAGAAAAGTCAAATAAATCGAACTTTAGATAAAATTATTTTCCTAATGATTGCCTATTATATATTGATAAACCATTAAAACTCGCCATAATTTCATTTTCAAGTTATAGGTGATCATTGAACGGGCTTAAGTTGGGATGAGTATCAAGGTTGATGATAGTAACGCAAATCTTCGGGTCGGATTGGCCTAGGCTTTTACTAGGACCTCCGGAAGATGGAGCCAGCCAGATCTGGCCGGTGATGTCGCTGGTCCATGACCAACGAGGCGAGATCTGGCGCCATGGTCTTGGCCGAGCCTCCATCTCAGTCGTGCGCGGTTTTGCTTGCGTTTAGGCTCGTCCGTCGCCAAATCCGGTTGCTCGCGTTTAGGCTCGTCCAAACTAAGTCATTCCCTCGGTCGTCTTCCTTTGTTCGTCTTCGGCTTCGTTTTCCTCCATGCGTCTGTTCGTCTTCCTCTTCGGCCACCGGGCCAAATCTGTTCACTTCGTCTTCCCGCCGTTACCATGCCTCCAAATCTGGTCTTTAGCTTCATCTTACTCTGTTTGCCTTCGGGTTTTCCTCCTTTTGTTCGGCTTCGTCTACCCGCCTCGCCCCTCACTATTCAGCTCTGGTCGCCTTCGTCTCGCCATGGTTTCAGATCTGGCCGGGCATAGCAATTCTGCGGCAACGAAGGTGGAGGGTGCAAACTTGCCTTTGGGTGCGACAGCCACGAGGCGGAGTACTCGTGGATGGAGGTTACGGCGGCTTGAGCGGGGGCGACGGTTGTATTGGAGCGGTGGGGCTGTGGCTGTCATGGTGGAGGGAGAGAGAGAAATGAAGTTAGTTTTTGTGTTTAATTCCATGCAGTGTATATGTGTCAAGCCGTGATTGGGTGGTGGGAGCAAAAAAGAAAAAATGCTCACCACTCCATGCATGACGTGGTAAGAACCAACCCTTGAATATTTTTCCTGTCAATGGTCTGCCACAGATGGGTAGTCAATTTTCAAAACTTTAATATAAAAAATGTAATTTTGTAGAACTTTGAAAGATAGATAAGATACTATCAGCGAATAAGAGAGAACATCCCTGAAGGATGGAACAAGATGATGAAGAAGGCGGCGAAGATATGGAGGAAAATCTGGGAAGATAAAAAGTAGCTCTCTGAAAAGGGGAAGGCAAGGAAGTTGTAGAAATGTTGAAGAGGAGACAACCCCCTCTTTAACTTTATACTATGCGCGTCGCGTGCTCGATCTAGCAATCTTGGACAATTGTTTTGATGAACTGTCACTAAACTAAAAAAAGAAAGAAGAGAAAAGAACTGGGAGTTGGCGCCTACATCGGTGGTTGCTTGCTTACCAAGCCATCCTGGCAAGCTCCTCAAGTTCTTGTTTGATCTGCCGCTCTTAGAACACCACAATATTCGTCCTTTTTGGGTTAATGCTCTCAATGCTGAATCGATCATTTTTTATCCTTTTCCTTATGTGAGGACGGAATGGAAGAAAAGTAATGAAACCTGCGATGGCTACTTGAATAACCTCTTTTTCCTTTCTCAATAAGAAAGCCTTTGACCCTTGTATTCGTTCGCCAAATCTTGTTCGGTTCCATCCAAGCTCGGTTTTTGTCTGAATCTTCGTGGAAGAAGAAGAAGCGGTTCACCAGCTACTACATCCGAGGATCCAACCAAATCATTAAACCTGGCGGCTGCTCGTTCTTTGATCGTGATTCACCGGCCACTAGATCGATGAAGAATCTCTCCAAAATCTTCTCTTTGATCAGTGATTCACCGGCCACTAGATCCAGGTATCCAACCTTATTCTCAAGCCTGCTGGCTCGGTTGATTGGCACTCCGTAGGCTCATCTTGCATACAAATTCTGGGAGTCCTGTGTCCCGCATCCACCAAGAACATTTCTTCCCTTAAGCGTAAAACTTCAGATTGTAAGGCGTTTCGACTAAATAAGAAAAAACTGGAATTAGATCTTGGAAATGATCTACCCAAATAGATGCTCATCATAAGCTTTTTTTTTTACTCCTCTTCCTATTGATCGAAGCATCCAGCGCCACGACAAAAGAGTTAAGGTACTATGAAAAGCTGCTCTTGGGGAATGCGAGCAGACTCACTTTTTTTCTCGGCAAATAGGCTTTCATGAGCGTCATAAGGAGATTTGGATCCTCCCTCGATCATCCGCGCATTCACGGAGAGTATCTACATTTGTCTCCGGGGAGAGCTCCAGGTCGGTTTCCATTATAAAGTGGGCGGTCCTCGAGTTAAGTTCCCTGCGGGAAACAGAGTGGACAGCGGACCGACCCCTCTCTCGCATTCTTTCCGAAGTTTTTCTTTTATAAAATCATGAATCTCCTTCGGAGTGCCGCAACCTCCTCTTGGTTGGGAGCGGGGTGGGCAACTTCCGCCGGTCTTTGGCGCTGCCGCAGGGGCCTCTTGAGAGGGTAGTGGATTTGGAGCCTGTGGTAGCGCTCCTTCTCCTTGAGAGGGCACTGCGGTAGCGCTCCTTCTCCTTGAGAGGGCAAAGGTAGGGAATCGGGCGCCGTGGCGCGCCTCTTGCCCAGCGTTCAAAAACGGGGCAAGAGCTTCAAATAATTCAACAAACATAGGGTGACTTTTTTTCTATCGAATCGAATGAGCAACGTGAACTATCTCGCTTCAAAAAGATAGTTGGTTGAATGAGACTGGAAACCTTCTTTCTTCGATAGGAATACAAATAAGATTAAAAAGGCCATCATTGGGGCAAAGGATAAACCTCTCCGACCAAGAAAAACAAGTTCCGAGGCATCTTCCATTCATCTCGATTTGGGTTTTTCCGCACCATATTTGGATTTGCCTCTTCTTCGATCCGTAATTCCCAGCAAATCCTTGACTCCTCGAATACAATGGGATTTCACACTGGCAAATCTTTCACTCTACCTCCTCTTATTAAGACCATAGAATGTTCCTGCAAATTATGACCTTCGCCCGGAATGTAAGCAAATATATCATGTCGATTGCTTAATCGTACTTTGGCTATCTTACGTAGAGCTGAATTAGGTTTTTTCGGTGTTCTCGTTGAAACACGCAGGCATACTCCTTGCTTCGGGGACATTGATCCAAAGCTCGAGTACGGTCCGTGCGCCGTTTTTTCTTCTCTGCCATGACGAATCAATTGATTTAATGTAGGCATCGCTCTTTCCTTTGTCCTTACCCCCAATTTTTGCCCTATCACTAGTGATTACTCCCGATCCGAAGCACCCTTTTCCATTCATAGAGAGATCCAATCGTCAAAATCAATAAAAAGGCCATCATGGACAAAGATCCAAACGAATCAATCTTGTTGGGAGGTACTGCCCAAGGAAAGAAAAAGGTGACTTCCGGATCGGGGATAATAAATAAAATTGAAACAAGATAAAATCGTATATCGAAACGACTTCCGGCATCACCGGGAAGGATCGAAACCACATTCGTAGGCCGACAATTTTTCTGGGTAGGTCGAACTATTGGAAGCAAATGGAAAAGGAACACCGAGTAGGATCACAGAAAGTAGCGGACTAATCCCTAAATAGATACAAATAGGTGCAAATTCTGACATCATCACAGCCCACTTGCTTCTCTCGCTCCTTGCTCGCGAAGCGGCATATCGAAAAAAAAAGAGTAGATTCCATAACATAACATAAGACTCATTTTACAACGAGAGATGACCGCTCTGGATGGCTCTCATAATCCGGCGGTATGGAACGCTTTGGCGGGTCCCACCTTGACTATCTCGAGTAAGGTAGGACTGGTAGGTCCGCTCACTAAGGAGCTCCCCTTGCGGCGAATGCAGAAGCCCCCGAATTTCTGCATATTGCGCAAGAATGGAGTCCCTAGGAAAGTTATCTTGGACCAATGCCGCCTCCACATGGCGCTCGACGATGAATTGGGCGTCTAGAATTGACGCCCTCTGGAGGGGGTCGTCATTCCCCCCGAAATTAAGGAAAAGGTACCTGTTATAAAGGAGGCTCCTTCGGCTGTCATCCCCGATAAGAGGCTGGGCCAATTGGGGTATAACAACCGGTTGAGGTACCGGTTCACTCGAATCGAATCCAGTGACGTATACCTTAGTTCTTTGCGACGGTAATGTCGGTTGCACTTTCATCATGGCGAGAGTGGAAATTCGCTCCTTTTTGGTCTCACGTGTGCTTTCATGTCGTCGTCGGGCCGATATTTAGGTTGTGGCCAGCCACCTTTCTAGTTTTGTATAGTTGTGATCCCCGCATCCCTCTTCGACCTCATTGAATAGCGTGTACCGGTTGTTCGTGGAGCCTTAGTGGGAAAAGAGGATAGGCGGGACGACTCGACTCGTACAGCCCTTCGGTCCAGGGCATGGAGCATACTATTTGACAAGGCGGAAAGAAGTTAGCCGGCTAGCGCACTTCGGCCACTCAAGGTAGCCCCTATCGAACGCATCTCTCGGATAGACTTGTTTTCCCCGTAGGCCGACAGCTCCCATCCCATCGGTCACCTTTCGAAGCTCTTTCCCGGTCAGCCCTCGAGTCAATGGGCGATATAGAGTGAGGCGCCTATAGGGAGAGTTCCCATTATGTAATATAAAAGTTTTGCAAACCAATCATTCACCGACTTGAGACCAAGCCAATCATCATTTGGCATCGGACAACTACCGTAAAGTCTGTCATCCGCCATAAACAAAAAGAGGAGGTACAAAGCTACCCTATTACGATCTCCTTCACGCTAAGGGGATTGGCGGATGCTACAATACAAAGAAATCGGTCGAACTCAAGCATTTGGTTTGACAAAAGCAATGGCTCTTTCCTACTTGCTTGAGGGACAGCCGATTCATATTACTTGTATTCTGGTTGGATTGGGCGCCTGGTGGTAAGAGCCCCTACTTGAAAAACCAACAGCTTGCTGCTCACCATCATACGCGTGCGCTATAAAAGAAGCCGCACAACGCCCTTCCTCTTTCTAATCCTTTTGGATGATAAGGCATGCCTATCCATGTTTTATCCAGCCTTTGCTCCACTATCAACCACCGGAATGGTTATTTTGCTCGCCCCGCTTTCCTCTCCCGCGGAAAGAGCTCGTTCGCCAAGTCCGAACTCCCACTTTCTCGTTGATGACGGCTCTCTTCGATGCTAGCAACCGCCTTTGACCCTTTTCAGCTTCTTTCCATTTCCAACCATTCTACCGAACGAGAGACTTTACCTTTACTTAGAGAGGGCCAGCGGTACCACGCTCTTCTGTGCTCGTAGGTTGACTCCCCATCCCGACTAAGGTCTCACAAACGTGCACTTCCCTTATGTTATGCATCCAGCCGCTTCACTAATGTGAATATCTATCTCTTTCGAAGGGATATTCACATTGACCTAAGGGCTACCTACGCTTGGGAGGAGAGCCGTAGCAGTGAGCGGGGGCAAAGATTCCAGTCTCCCTATGACGTAGCAGGGAGAGTATCTAAGGAGATAGATCATGAGATTAGCTACCTACGTATCTAAGGGCTACCTACGCTTGGGAAGAGATGAAGTCTGTCCCTTAATGTGAATATCTATCTCCTCCCATTGGATATCTATCTCTTTCGAAGGGATACTCTCCCACCACTACCAGGGGATTCCTAGATCCGCTATCAGATCGCATTAAGATTCTAGTCTTCAATCAAACGGAATGAAAGCAAGAAATTGATTAGCTATAGTAGCTGCAAACAAATCTCGTGACGGTGATCAAACAAAGATTAGCTACGTCTCGTCTCTTGACGAGTCGACCCCTATAAATAGATCGAAAAGGTTACGATTCACTCGTGTCTTTGCTGGTGGAGGTTGGGAGTATCTCAACGAGAAATAATAAGTTTAAGAAGTAAAGACTCCCTAGATCCGCCTCTTACTTACCCACCTTCCCGACTAGCTAGTTTGGTTGGTATCTATGGATACCCCTTTTCTACTCATACATAAAGGCCATCCTTGAGTTCGTTGCTAAACGAAGACGGGAAGGGATAGGCGAGGGGGCAAAAGATCGATTCGGTTTTCGCTCATCTCGGAAAGCTGGTAAGGCTAACGAGACCGTTTCCTAGTCGAAAATTGGGAACTACGATCACGAGGTTGAGAGAATTCAAGGGATTCGGCTCTCGGAGTCCGTGGTCTAGCGATCCAGAGGGGAAGTGGTATCCGAAGCCAGGTAGACCCATTCCGCGTGGTGTGTTCATTCCAAAAGAACTATGGAGTTCAGGGTTCCACCGACATCAACTCGTATAGGGATAGGGATGAATTGAATAGAGAATCGGGTCAAGGAACTCACTTTTTTCGCTTATCCTTCATAGAATGGCTCTATTTAGATAGCTTGCGCTTACGAAATGAAGCCCGAGATACCCTACCTAGGATAGGAGGAATAGAGGCCAAAAGCTAATTGAGGTGAGATATACTTCATTCCACCAAAAGGAGAATGGAAGTATAGGGAACACCAATCAAAAGAGAAAGGACGGTTGGGTGAACACTATCCGAATACTAACCGAGACCGAGGGAGGGATGAAGGAGGAATTGCATTAATTAAGGAAGCAAAAAAGCATCCATCTCTTGTTGGATGGGATTCGCGAACTACCAGCTAAAGAAGTGGAAGATAGTCCCTAGCTTCAAATAAAGGGCCTTTTCGCACGTTTAGGGACCCCTCCTACCCTTCGGAGTGAGGAATTGTGTTAAGAAAATAAAGGATTAAGCTCCGAGTCTTTTTCTAGGTTTTTCCATCTTTTCTTTCCTTTCATCTCTCTCTCGGGTATGTAAGAGAGTGTTTCAAGTTCTTTTTCAAGTATGAAGTAAGCCTTTCGTTCCTAAATTTCCTTAAAACAAGCAATAGAGAATAAAGTAATCTAGCTAGGACAAGTTAGTTTGAAAGAAGTGAAGTGCTTAATCTATTAAGTAATCTTTATGTGAGAAGAAGTTCTATCCAGTGAGGTCTTTCCCTAGGAAGTCAAAGTTTCTGGGTAGGTCTAACTATGGCCATAAAGTACTTAATTATGCCCGAGGGCTATCTTTGTTCTAGAGATTGTGAGTGGAGGCCCTATCCTCTTGTGTGCTAAATTTCTTCCGAGTCCGAGTTCCGGTATCGCATAGAGGTATGAGTCTTTCTCTAGGCCCCTTTAGAAGGAGTATAGAAAGGAAGCTCATTTGGAAGCCTTTACATAAGTGCTCTAGTCAAAGTCTGAAATAGGGCGAGTGATCAAAGCTAATGTAAGATGTATAAAGACTCTATCGATTATTCACTTCCTAAAAAACGTAAGATTGGAAATATCTACTAGAGCGGGGCTATCATAGAAGATGGATTTTTCCCTTATTTAGGGCTGTATTTTCTTGGAGCAGTCTTCGTACCAACCTTTGTGGGAGTGCCATATAAGCATGAGTTCCCCTCGATACAAGCCATAGAAGCTAATGTTGAATCCCTATTTATAGTTGGATCTTATCAAGCTTTTCTGTAGCAAGAAAGTAGGCTAGACTCTAAACGCCCACGGGGGTCTAAGGCAAGCTAGCTAGCAAGTGAGAGAGAAAGTGAGTGAAGCTGCTTTGGTCTACCCTTTACCCAAGTACCCAAGGAGGTATGGTAAGGAAGTGCTGCACAATTATAGCTATGCTATGGTCGAGCTTATTTTATCTAGTACCGGTCATCTTAAAGGCCAGCAAATAAGACAAAGAAGCGAGTTGTAATCGGTAGGATTTTAATGTTCGGTTCCATTATTCTCGCAAGCAATCTATTAGGCTAGTCTCTTTTCCTTTCAAAAAGGAATCATCAAGCCGGTACTAATCTAACTCTTAGGGAGCCTTTGAGTGTGAGCAATCCGATTTAGGCAAGTAATCTGTGAAATTAAAGGTAAAAAGAAGTCGTTTTCAAATGGGCTAGGGATCAGATAAGATTCTACTATTATTCAAAAAAGAGTAGGAAGTCCCCAAGAGAGATCTTAGTCAAGAAAGTAAAAAGCAGGAGTCTTTAGAGGGGCTAGCTCAAGGGCTAGAGTACAAGGTAAGGTTATGTTAATGACTAGGCTAAGCGCTAATATTCTTAGAGTTAGGCTAAGGCTAATAGATATATGTCCGGACCTTTACTCCTACGGGCAAGGAAGTTATCAAAGAGCAGTCTTTCAAGTAGGGATAGTTGGGGATGCTCATATAGCGGTTTTTGATATAAGGAGGTTAAGAGAACAGCTTTCATCTTTGTTAAAGGGGAAAGGGCTAGGTCGATTCTACCAATACCGGTAGTAGTAGTCTCCGTAAATATACGGTGACAATAGTGAAAGTAGCGATCTTTCCATCGTGTTTAGGGCAAAAGTGAGATTCTCAGTTCGCAAGAAAGATCAAATTCATCGGGTTTGAAAGCGAGCATTTTCTTTTAGACCAATGCAATTCAACAGCCAGTT
The DNA here is from genome assembly GCF_016545825.1 of Eucalyptus grandis. Taxonomy (NCBI): domain Eukaryota; kingdom Viridiplantae; phylum Streptophyta; class Magnoliopsida; order Myrtales; family Myrtaceae; genus Eucalyptus; species Eucalyptus grandis. The sequence goes on from NC_052616.1 coordinate 25,040,430, forward strand.
CGCTTAATCAAAAGTAGGTGCAATGAAAGACGCGTACTACGAGACGTAAGGAGAGGAGGACGATTGGGAGTGCACTGTAATCTAGTATAAGGCCGGTTAGAGATTGAAAGAGAGTTTGATCACTTAAGTAATAAGTAAGTGTGAAAAGTAAGTAAATAGACTCATTCGATAATATCCCTAAAGAGCTCGCCTAGTCAATAGAAAGAGTGGCATTCCCGGAGAAGTATACGTCTCAATAGTTGGATTCCTTCTCGATACCAATCCTAATTCCTTTATGGCGTCTCTGTCCCTTAAGCAATCGAGATAAGATATTGAATTTGTCTTGCCAGTCCCTTCCTCCTCCCGTTTAGAAGACATCCAATCCAGACTTATGCCGATAATACGCTGCTAGAAAAAGTTGTTTGAGAATAGGTTGTTCAAGCATCTCCTTCTCTATAAGAAGAGAAATTAGTTTACTACCTTTCCTTCAAATAGTATTCCCGCTTGTCTCGAGTCAAATACCCTTGCTTCTATTCTCTTTTTCATTGCCTTACGCCTTCAAAGGAAGAGTTGGAACTCATGAATCTCTTTGGAAAGCGGTTTTCTCTGGCTGGCCTATGAGGAAATCGAATCCCAAGGATAGTTTCCTACTTTCAGGTTTGTTTCTTAAAGACCGCTTTTAGTGCGCCTTGTTATGGAGCTTTCATCTTTATTAGTCGAGATGGTTTAATTCAAGTTGTCGAAAAGGAAGAGTTTTCATTGTTTAGGTAGTCCTTAAGTTTGTTCCCCAATCGGTAGTTTCAACATTTCAGTCTTTCACTCCATGGTTAGAATATGTAGGTAGGTTCGGCCCGTGGTACTAGAGTTGATTAGCAAGCCACACCCTAATAGCTCCAGCTTGTAGGCGATCGGTGCGTACTTAACCGACTAGTGGTAGGTTCAAATCCCGATCTATCAATAGGTGGTAGTATGTCCCGCCGTCGCAGGAGAGGCTAGGCGAGACTTAAAGGCATGTAGCGAGCAACCATCGGTAGGAGGTTTTCCAAAGAAAACCCGAAGGTTAGCCTCGCATGAACTAGGGAACATAGAACTCAACTTCACACTGGTTAGCAAAACCCTAGAGCTTCCCGCTTAGGTGGAACCTTCCACTTTACCAAGTTAAAAGTTTAAGCTAGGACACCACGTCGATTCACTTTGCGTTCCGCCATCACATATTCCACTTCCTTCGACAATGAAGTCGTCATCCTTGCCGGTGGCCTCTTGGGAACGCCTCTTGTAGGGTCTTCCATGTCTGGATGGTATGGCTTTAGACACCCCACATGGAAGACAGGGTGGATCTTTAGCTTGGGAAGAGAGGGAAAGACAGACGGCCAAGCGTAGGTAGCTAATCTCATATCTATCTCCTGGGGATACTCTCCCACCTACGTAAGGGGATCTAGGAATCCCCTGGGAATGACCTCCTTATGCATCAATTTTTCCTACTTTGCTAAGAGAAGAGAGGGAAAGACAGACGGCCTAAAGCAATCCTTCCAACCAGCCAACCCGCGGAGTTGAACACAACATCGACTTCGGCCAGGTTCAACTATCAATCTCGGCCCTTGCTTTGCTTATGGATAAGCCGTAGTTGTAGTTGTCCTCAAAATGCGGAAACCTATACGGTTTGAGTGCTGAGCCCGTGCTTTGCTGTCCATTTTCCTCGGAAAGAAAAGGCTTAATGTTGTAGGGATCTACTCTAGTTCTTACCGTCGAGGTATACTCTCTAGCTCTCCGCCCGTCGAGAACCTTTGAGCTAACAGCAGGATATATTAACAAGTTCAATAGCCAGCCTATCTCTTAATCGTACGCTTACGAGCATATCTTAGTTCCATCTCGTGGGAGAGTCCATCTTCCTTCCCCTTTGTTTAAGTTTGAGTTCCCTTCGGGAGGTGGGGCGAGCAAGTTTGAGGTGGGCAAGTTCGTTGGCCGAGATCCGACCTCAATAGGCTAAGGTCAGTCTTCTCCTTATATACTCAAATATCTTGCTTTTGTACTTATCTAAGCAAAAGATATCTAGATATCTAGGTGTATAGAAAGTACACAACATATTTCTCAGTAGTTCTAAAGCCCGGAAAAAGAAATTCCTTGCTTAGGGGCTTGGAAGGATGATACGATTACCTAAAGGGTAGAAGTCTTATTCCTTAGTTTCGGGGGTGCGGCTTAGCTTAAGTTAAGTTAAGGGTGAGTTCTTACTTTAAAGAGTTTTAATGCTACCAATCCGCCCTAAATCGGATAGCAGTTCAATCACAGCAAAGGTCGGGGAAAGATGTCTAGGTCTTCCCAAAAAAAGAAAGAAAGATAATTCCTTAGGGTGAGCGGGGAAACTAACTCAAGAAAAGGCAAAGTCAATTAGAGGGCCTACGGTACCCTAAAGGGGCGGGGCTCAACCACGAGGATTGATTCATTTAGGCGCCCACTAGTAACTAGTAGGAGACTTAGACAAAGAACAGTGAGCCGGGTGAGGAGTATGGTTCATTAGGTAGCATAGGTGTCATCATAGTAGTAGTAAGAGTGTATATCCGAGTTTGAAAAGCTTAAGTCAACAAGTGCTAGGAAAAGTACACAAGGTATTTGAGTGCAAACCGAAGGACAAAAATACACCATATCGAGAGAGAGGAGAGAGATGAGCTCAAGAGAATCGATGGAAGGCATAGAGATAAGCCAGAAAGCCAAGAACAAGGACAAAACAATCATGATAAGGAGTGAAGAAAAAGAAATGGATTTCCCGAGAGAAACAGATGTTAGAAGCTACCTACGAGAGAGTGGTGGGGAGCTCCTCAAAGAAGCAGATAAAAAGAAAGAACCAATATGGTTCAACAAGGCTACTTTGTTTAATCTTGATAAGATCGAACTCCGCGCCGATAACGAGCACCCATATCGAATCAAGGGGATCATAAATGAAAGGAATTTCTCGAGAGACCATGGAGGAGTTCTCTCATTAAAAAACTTCGGTGAAGTAAATAGGTTCAAATGCTATGGAGATACTCATTTCAAGTTGGTGGAAATCGCAGGGAGAACTTGACCTAATTGATTTAGGATCGTGGATTCTACTTTCTCTTTAATGGAAAACGTTGGGGCAGCTGAGTTCGCTTTAAAAATTGGGCCATGGGCGATTGCTGGTCATTACCTCAAAGTTCAAAGATGGAAACCGGGATTAACCCATCGAAAGCTCAAATCACCACTACTCCAGCTTAAGTCGAGTCCCATCTACTCATAGCGGGTTATTTCACTCCTAAATTCAGGCAGTGAACTTGGTTTGCGCAAGAATAGGGTGAGAGCTTCAAGCAAGTGGACGAGATAGGTTGTTTTCGACAAATCCCCGCTTTGAGAAGCTGTTGGGAGTTAGAGGAATGCGATGTTCTGTTTTCAGGTTTGACATGACATTAGATAGGACCAATAGAGTGACATTTTCGAAAGAATTAGTCAAGCAAAATCGATTTCCCATTAGTAAGGGCAGGAGTAGGCGGGAAGATTCACTAAGTCAATTCGATAGCTCCTATAGTCCAAAAGGTAAGCAAGGTAAGAAAGTAACTAGTTAGCTCTCACAAGACGCAAGGTGAATGAAAGCCTTCCTTCGTCCCTGGGGGAGTTTACACAACCGAATCTGCTAGTTAGACATAATAGTTATAGAAGGAGCTATTAAGGTGTTTGCGTAGAAGAAGGGGCAAGGCGAGAATAAGGGATCGAACTCTCGGTCTCAGGTTTGGCATTAAGCATGGTGAATTCTTTTTATTAAGCACGCATAGGAAATGCAAGCTGTCCTTCCTAAGCGCAATGAGTTCAAGTAGTAAGTAAAGTGAAACCTACTTTAAAGGCATCTAACTCTCGGTCGACGGTCAATGCAGGTTATGAAATAATAGATGTTCCCCCATTGTCTTGCCGTAAGCTCGTTTTCTAACCAAAAATGGAATATTTTAAGAGCCCATCTTCCACCGTAAAGCTATCGAGTTTGAAAATCCTTCGTCGACTAGCAAGTTGTCGATCAAACAAACCCGTAGTTTCTTACTCCACATTGTGAGTCGTCCACTAATTCCACTAGATCGAAGGCGTCGAGTCAACGAGGACTAGAGTGCCTTCGGGCTTCACGGGTCTTGAAAGCCTCGCCTTGACTCTCGGGAGCAGTGAATTATGTTCGAGAGATGACAAGTGTTGAGGGCGGAATAATAAGGTCTAAATGGAAACTTGACCCCTATCCCACGGGCATTGAAATCGCGTGAGTGAAGAAAACTTTGAGAGTGTGATTTCGGGTAAGGAAGGCAGTGGATTGTGAAAAAGGGGTAAGTAACGAGCAGCATGCCGACGATGGCCTCGGAACCTTAACGGTGGGCGTGATGAGTAGGGTCAACCCTCTCTCTCGGGGAGCGCAATTGTGGTTTCCTCCCGCTTCTTTCTCTTACCTTAAAAAGGAAGGAGTCCCCACGAGACTTTTGGTTCTTTTAATTGCTTTCACCCCCTTTCCGCGCCGAAAGGATGCTTCATGAGCTCCGGTTCCGGTGGATTTTCCCACCGTCCTAAAGAAGCCTCCGACGTGTTATCCTTCTTTTTCAAAGCGGCATTTTGCTCAGAACGTCTAAGCTCCTGAACGGAAAGATCGGCCAAGGAACCTTGCTCTATTGGTTGCTGATTCCTAGAGCTAGGTGCGGGAAAAGAAGGCGAATGTCCCGTAACTTTGTTTGTAAGACTCGCAATAAATGGAACCATGATTAGACCTTTTCCTTTTTATCCTGCCCTTGAATTTCAGGTTAAAAATGAGATGGAACGAAATTGTTGCCTCGAGGTTATCGAGGAAAAGCTTGGGAAAAGGAACTTGCTTCTCCTTCGCTTCGTATATCCAACGCGAATATCATATCGGAACGTTTCCCCCCTCAATCCCCCTCGGAGGGAGAAAGAAGACCTCCTTAAAGAACTTTCAGGAAATTAAGGATTAGTTCTTCTTATAACAAGGTACCGTACTCAACTTTCAATCGACAAGGATTCACCGCCTAAGAGGAGAGAGAAAGGGAGATCTTCCATCACGGTCAGTCGAACCGATACCATCTCCAGTCACGAGTCACCAAGATCGAAGGGACGACACTCATTCAAGCCAGACCCTCCGAGATGCAAGAAGGGCTGAATCGAATAGACTTGGGAGCTAAGAGAGATTGGCAAGGTTTAAATAAGAGTGTGCCTAGCGTCTTTTCGCTGTCTGTTATTATAAGAACGAAGGGATAGGTGGAGGACTAGAAGGCCGTGGATGCGAGAGAATCTAGCTAGGAGTAAGAGGAGGCATGCATCGTATAATAAGATGGCCTCGAAAGTCAAGATATCCAAGCACAAAAGAGAATCGCTTTGGAAAGAAGGGCGTCGTTCTCGAGCGAGATGGGGGACTTTCGGATATGCCTTCCCTGTCTTATGTTATCGCCGCCGTTGATGGGGAGCTTTTTGAGGAAGGAACTTTTACATACTTAATCTACGAACGGGATTCCGCCTTACCTTCCTTTCCCTCAGACTGAAAGCTGCCTAAACCGGATCAATGTTAATGTCCGAGGAGGTTCTTTCCATAGTAAATAAGAGATCCACGAATGGGACTGATGGACGAGGAGGTTGAATGCGAGGTTGGGATTGGACAAAAAAAAAGAAGGAATTCCCCTCAACAAGCACCGTTTAGTTGGAATGAGTGTGTGGCAATTCAGTGGGAGTATAGGTTTTTTTGAAGACCTCTCCCTTCTTCATTATTCTAATCATTGAATTAGGTAGGACACTCGCCCTACCCTACTTCTAAGGATAGATAGAAAAGGTGGGAGAGGGTTTAGGAGGTATTTTGAGCGCATGCTTGTTGCTTTAATAGAGAAAGGGCTTGGCATTTCACTCTTTGTTGTGGGGTTGTCACGGATTGGCTGGCCATACGGATAGGGAAGTCCAAGGAGCTTTTTCTTTGTGGAGGTTTCACATCACATTAGTCATTCCATTCCTTCCGGAAAACCTAAAACGTGCAGGCCTACCTAAGAATAGAGAGGGTACTTTCTGATTTGAAAATTAGGTTCTATTACGATGTATACGATGGGATATAGTTGAAGAAGAAAACTGGTTCTTCTCTTGATCCAATTTTGTTTGATTGATCTTGCCACTTAGAACTGGTGGGTAGGTCTGTCTTTCTCTCGGATCCCGCCTGAGCTAAAAGACATGAGACATACAAAAAATCGTTTAGATCCGGACCGGGCTCGAAAGCTCATGTGACCGGAGGTGGGAAGATATGGGCTGGAAAAGCATGTTAATAATCACCGCGGGCCCTTATGCCCCGAGTGCTCAGCTTCGTCCTGAAGTGGAACTAACTGGAGGGTCGGTATGCGAAGAGAGGTCTCCCTTGTAACAGAGTGAAGAATGACCCGACCCGGCCACAAGAAGACAAGCAGAGTGGCGGGGCAATGGTACCGACGTTAAGGAGAGAGAAGTGAGTTGGTCTCGATGATAGCCCAGCGAGTCTCGTGTGTGATAGTCTGACCCAGATGTTGGATATAGTTCCCTTCGGGTTAGGGTTCCAAACCTGCCCTATCCCTTGTTGCCCCTGAGCTCGAGGTCTACTTCTACCTAGATACATACAGCTTGTCTCACGTTTTCCTTTTTTGCTATCTTATCACTTTATATAGATACAGCTTTCAAGGATGGCAGCTGCCGCTTTTTTAATCCTTTTTGCCATACCGTCAAACCCATTTGAAGGGTTAAAACGAACCCCATGAAAAGTTCACCCAAACGTCACTCTAGGGTTAACTTCTCATGTAGTTCATGGCTGATCCAGAGTCATCCCTGACCCGGAATAATGTTTTCTATAGAGATAAACGTGTTATGTTCATGACAGAGTGTCTGAATTTCATTTGACGTTGGATTAATTTATGATTTAGCTGGAATACCACATTGTCAACACGGCCGAAGTGAAAAGTGGTCCATGAGTAAGGGTTCCTACCTTTTCATTGGAATGCAAAGTTTCTGCTATAAACAAAGTAAATAAAGTGGAACATGGAGAACTTGGAGAAGGAGAAATATAAGTAGTCAAGAACAGAGAACCAAGGAAATATACACCAAACCGGTATAATCTTATAGCGGAAAGCAATAAAAAATGTTACTTTGGGGACTCGTTTGAATTGTGTTTACGTTGTGGATAAGTTTGGAATTATTTACATTGGATTAAGTTCACTAAAAGTCCTAAAATTTATCACGAAAGTGCAATTGAGTCATAAAATTTACAAAAAGTACAATCAAATATTTAAACTTTTCACATTACTATAATCAAGTTATTTCGTTAATATTGTCAACTTAACTAACAAAACATGTTGACGTGGCATTTTAAAATTAATTTCTCTCGCCTACGTAGCATTTTTTATAATTATTTTATTCAAATATTATTATTTAAATTAGTTTTAAAAACAAACAAATTTTTTTTTTTTTTTTAAATGCAAAATAAAGAAAGGGAGGGGCAGAAGGGATAGTTGGCCAGTAGGGCGCTACTACCACCGCCACCCATCATCAAACTTGGCTCAGGCTTGAGCACCTAGATCTAGACGCCATTGGCTCTCCCTAGGGGCTGGTGACCATTGCCTGCCTTGGGCAAGGTGTCATTGATGCTCATCTGAGCCCAACAATGGTCACCGACCCTTGCTCAGGGCTGGTGAGGCCTTATTCGAGGCTGCCAAGGCTTGCCAACCCTAGGCGAAAACTGTGCTTACCCAAATCTGGGCGAGCCTCACTAGCCCTCACTTAGGGCCAACGATGCCTTTTCTGGGTTAGGCGATGGTCATTGGCCCCAGGTGAGCGTTAGCGTCACCCAAATTTGGGTGGCCAAGCCCGAGCCTAGCAAGGGTCGCCAACTCTCGCTTAGGGCCAACAACACCTAGCCTTGGTCGAGCACGGGCTAGCCACCCTCGCTTAGGGCTAGCGACCTTTGCCAGCCCTTCTGATGATGGGCGACGACGGTAACTCACCAACAAATTGCCCTCCCTTTCTTTATTTTCAATTTTAAAAAAAAAATAGCTTTTGTTTTTCGGTTTCTTAAAGTAATTTAAATAAAATAATAATAATTCCATGTAGGACAGAGAAATTAATTTTAAAATGCAACATCAACATTTTCTGTTAGTTAAGTCGATGGTGTAAATAGAAGTAACTTGATTGCACCAATGTAACACATTTTAGGACTTGATTGCACTTTTTGCAAGTTTTAGAATTCAATTACACTTTTGTAACAAGTTTTAGGACTCTTAGTGAACTTATCTCATTTACATTTAAAGATGGACTTAGAACTTAGGAGAGGACATTTGCAAACAATGGCAAATATCACGTTATCCATTTTCATCCCCATCCCCTTGATCAGTTTGTCACGCCCAGCTAATACTTTAGGCACGAATCAGTCCATCAGTTATGGAGAAACAATGGTTTCTTTAGACGTAATCTTTGAACTAGGATTCTTTATTCCTAGGAACTCGAGTATGAACTACTTGGGTATATGATAGAAGTTTAGTCCTTAAACGGTTGTGTGGGTTGCTAATAAAAACAACCCTCTAGCCGATCATGACGGAGTTCTCACAATTACGAATGTGAGCAATCTAGTTATTCTGAACCAATCGAATGATGTTGTTTGGTTTTCAAAGTCGTCTATGATACTTTAGAATCCAGTTGTGCAAATCCTGAATTCAGAAATCTTATTCTCTAGGATAATTCTAATTCCAGTTTTGATAAAGCCTATTCTTGGCAAAGCTTCGATTACCTGTTTAACATGCTTTTAGCCACTATGAAGCTTGGGTCGAACTCGAAAAGGGGTCGGCGTCTAAATGCATGGAAAAGCGTGGACGACCTTCTCTTGGAGATTATATCTTTGGGTTAACTTACAGTCAAGGTCTACCTCAGTGTGAACAAGTCCAAGTGGATGTGCATAGCAAAGTATTTCAAACGGGGGAATGGAATGGAGTTCAATTCTTTGTGTTCACGTTCGTGTACAATGAAACTGACATCTCCTTCATGTTTGAAGTTCAGAACAGGTCTTGTTGAGGATGACATTAAATATTTAGGTGTGCTACGGCATTTGGTGATGAGAGAGAGAGAGAGAGAGAGAGATGGAATGTTCGTGGAAGGAGGGAGGGGCATTTAAAACCAAGGGATACAGGTACCAATAGAGGGACTGTGAACAAATTTAAATCTGTTTGACTACTTTAAGATTGACAAGGGGAGCTTCGGCCATCTTTCATTTTCTGATTGGAAAAATTACCAAAAAAGTTAAAAATTTATTATAATTGTGCTAATTCAATCATAACTTCTTCTTTTTGATCAATTGAGTTCTAAATCTTTTATAATTGTGCCAGTTAAGTCCATACAATCAAAATTGGCCAACCGGTGCTAACATGGCCACATCGGTGTCAACAACCTTTCTTAATATTATTTTATTTTTTCAAATTATTTTATTAATTTTTTAATCATTTTCCTTTTTTTTTTCTCTCTTTTTTTTTTCCCCTTTCTCCCTCCTCCTTCCTCCTTCCTCCTCCCTTTAGCTCCAAAGAACCGCCGGAGGGGAGGGCTGGTCGCCTGCCGACTAAGGTAGCTAGGCGAGCTCACCTTGTTGTTGCTAGGCGAGGACAAGCTCGCCCAACCACTAGTAGGGCAAGCCCTTGCTGGATTTGGCTGGCAAGGGCTCGCCTCGTTGTTGCTAAGAGGGCTCATCGGATCTAGTGAGGACTCACCACAATAAGGCGAGTCCTCATCCAGCGATGGCAAGGTGAGCCCTCGCCAGATCGGGCAAGGCGGACCTCACCGCTGCTAGGTTTGGTGAGGCGAGCCCGACCAAATCTAGCGAGGGCTTGCCTCGTGGTCATTAGGCGAGCCCACACCAGACCTAGCGACGGCGAGGCCCCCCCACCTAGGGACAGCGAGGCAAGCTCGCTCAGTTGCCTCATTCTGGCGACCAACCAGCCCTCCCCTCTGGCGGGTTGCCAAAGCTAAAGGAAGAATGAGGGAGGAGGAAAAAAAAAGATAAAATAATTCAAAAAATAATTCAAAAATAAAATATTATTTAAAAAGGTCGCCGACATTAGGGGAACTCAAACTCAAAAGATGTCTTATGAAGTGAGGAGAGCCACAATGGTTATCAAACAGGTTAAAAGGCTTCTCCTAAGCGATGTGGGACTACCTTGCATAGCAGCGAATAGGGATCAGCATACACCAACGGCCACATCAGCGCCGGTTGGCCAATTTTGGCCAGATGAACTCAACTGACACAATTACAAAAGATTTAGGACTTTGTTGATAATTTCCTTTCTCTAGTTTGACTACTTTATATGTTTATTTCTTATCTGTTGATCCGTAATGGAAGAAGTGGAGAAGGATGGCGGGGTTAAGTCAGATTTACTCTTTTGATGAAGCACACGTCAGCTTTGGTGTCATCGTGTGCTTAAGAGAGGAGTAAATGTATCTGCACTGAAACCGGGGGTGTGCGACTGCTGCCTATGCATTTTCTTAGGTCTTAAATTGCGCAGTTCATATGTAGGGAACTTATCATCCGGAGCTTTGTATTTGCGTCTTAAGCTGTCTACTAAGATTGGGTTATGGAAATGGAAATTAATAATTAGGATCGTGTGCTTGGTGAGAAGAAATGATATCTGATGATTCATCATTACTTAGGGTGTATTTGTTTTGCAGAACACATTTTAAAGGAAAATATTTTCTTCATTTTTTGGCATTTTGTTCACTCAGAAAATGAGTCAACGGCTAACATTTTCTTAGTCAACAAAAAAGTTTTCCTACCAAAGTTTAAATTTAGGCTCCGTTCGTTTCGCTGAAAATATCATGTTTTCGGAAAATATTTTCCCGAAGTTATTTTCAGGAAAATGACTCTATTTTCCGGTGTTCGGCCAAAATCTAAAATTTCAACGGAAAATATTTTCCACCGTTCGTTAGCTCATTTAATTATTTGGGAAAATTTATCAAAAATTAAATTTTAATATTTTTAAATGACCAAAAAATTATTTTATTTATTCATATTTTTTAAATGATTTTTTTTTAATTATTTATATTTTTAAAATCGAATTTTTTCTTTTCCTTCCTCCTTCCTCCTCCTCCTTCTTCCTCCTTCCTTCCGCCGCCGTCTCCTTCCTCCTCCTTCTTCCTCCTCCTTCCGCCGCCGCCTCCTTCCCGCCCGCCGATAGCCGGCCGCCCAGTGGCCGCCGACCAACACCCGGTGGCCAGATTCGGCGAGCTCGAGGCTCGGCCGGTCTCACCCGAGCTCGCCAGATCTAGCGACAGAGCTCGAGCTCGCCCGGATCGGGCGAGCCGCGAGCTCCGCCGCGATCCGGCGAGCCGCGAGCTCATCGCATCACCCGAGCCGCGAGCCGCGAGCCCGCCGCCGCGGTGCTCCCTCTTGAGCCGGATCCTCCCGAGCGGCTTCAACCGCCGGGAAGCGGAGCGCGCGGCCGGAGCGGCGGGCAGGAGCGCCGAGGAGGGCAGAGAATGAGGAGCGGCCGAGGAGGAGTAGATCAAACCCTAAGCGAGAGTGCAAAATGAAAAGGAAAACGAAGCGCGAGGGCGAGCGTGCCAACCGCCGGGAAGCGGAGCGCCGCGGCGGGCGGCGCGCGCGGCTGAGCAAAAAGCGGGCAGGAGCGGCCGGGGAGGACGGAGAATGAGGAGCGGCCGGGAGGGCCGGCAGAGCGGCCGAGGAGGAGGAGATCAAACCCTAAGCGAGAGTGCAAAAATGAAAGGAAAACAGAGCGCGAGGGGCGAGCGTGAGAGTTCAGGAAAATGATTTCCTCTTTTCAAAAGAGGAAATCATTTTCCTCAAAGTCTAAGGAGAATTTTCCGTTGACTGGAAAATATTTTCCTTGACCAAGAATTTTCCGTCCGCCGAACACCGAAATCCAGGAAAATATTTTCCTGGAAGTTATTTTCCGCGAAACGAACGGAGCCTTAGAAAATGATTTCGTCTTTTAAAAAACCGAAATATTCTCCAAATCTACCAAAACTTTAAATTTGGTGCTTGGTTTACAAACAATTGTTCTTATAAAATTATATTTTTAAAAGTCTAATTTTTTATTTTTTATTTTTTTAAAATTCAATTTTTTTTCTTTTTTTTTTTTTTTTCCTTTCTTTTCTTCCTTTTTCTTTGTCTTCTTCTCCATCCATCGCTGACCAAGAGACGGTGAACTCTAGCCTCGCCAAATCAGGCAAGCTCATGGCCTCCGATGACAAGGCTCAAGCTTGCTCGAGGCCAGTGAGCCTCAAGCCTAGCTAGATCAGGCGATTTCGTGGCCTCCGACAATGAGCCTCGAGCCTCACTAGATTAAGTAAGCTCATAGCCTCTGATGGCGAGCTAGCGAGGCTCTAAAGGTTAGCAAGCCTAGAGCTTCACCGGATCGAGCAAGCTTGCGACCTTGAGAGGCGAGGCTTGAGCTCGCCAAGGCCGGTGGGCTCGTGGATGAGGCTTGAGCAGCGAGCCCCAACCCCCACCAGATTAGGCGAGCTTGTAGTCTTGGGCGGTGACTTCAAGGCTTGCCAGATTGGCGAGCTCATGGCCCTCGGCAACAACTCAAGTTCGCCCCTTGTAAGCCAATCGTGGATGAATCGCCAGAGGAAGTAGAAGGGATGGCACGAGGAAGTAGAGGAGTGAAAGAGAAGAAGAAGGAAAAGAGAAAAAGAAAAGAAAAATTGAAATAAAAAGAAAGAAAATAAAAACAGAAAATAAAAGTAAATAAAATAATAAAATAATTAAAGATTCAAAGTTTTCAAAATTAAAAATTTAAAAATTCAATTTTTTGGCTAAACAAAGTGTGAAATTATTTCCTAATGAGATCCAAATAGTAGAAAATATTTTCGATTATACATCATTAAACAAAGAAAAACAAACCACATTCATGGAAAATGCTTTCCGAGAAAGTATTTTCATTTATCATTGAGTTTTTTTGTGAAATAAACACACCATTATATTGATTTCTAATAGAGAAGAACATATGAGGAAGTAGTGCAATTTTTTTTACTATTAATCAAGAAGAATGCAGACATTTAAGGGAAGTAGTATACAACCATCTTGAGTTATTGGAGTGCTGCATGTATGTTACGTTGTTTGAAGCATGACTTGTATTGCACACACTATGAAAGGCAAAAGGACAACACAAATGCCAAAACTTGGTACAAAATGACACTTAAATACCAAAAGTTACAAAATTTACACTTAAGTATCACTTTCTTTGAAAAATAAGTGCCAACTCTAGCGAAGGGTATCGGAAATCCGACGTGGCTTATGTTAATTATATAAGTTGCCTACGTGACTTGTCGAAAAGCTGAGTCAATTAAAAAGACTTAAAATGACGTTGTTTTATTTCTTATTTGAATTTTAATATAAATATTACTTAAATCAAATTTAAAATAAAGAAGAAGAAGAAGATTGCAAAGGGCACTCCTCCTTCTTCTTTTAAATTTAATTTAATTAATATTTGTATTAAAATTCAATTTTGAGGCTATACAAGTCGTTTTCAGCTGATCTAATCACATCAACATGCAAAATGACATCGTTTTGCACTTGTCTTGCCAAAAAACCGCCACGTCAGCATTTTGGTCGAAATTTCTCATTGTTGGCACTTAACTAATTCATGTTGCTTCAATTTTGACACTTAAGTGTACCTTTTTAAACTTATGACATTTAAGGACGTGAATAATGAAATTTCTGGCTAGAAATTGATTTCTGTGAGAGAAATAATTTTTTTTATTTCTATTTCTAGATGAGTTTCTAAACAAAATTCTCATTTGATAATAACGCAAAATTTTATTCTTGGAATAGAATCTACACAAAATTTCTCCCTCTCGAGGGGTAGCGAATGGTGGCAAATGGCTACCGGTAGATGACAACCGAGGCGGTGATCGGCAGAGGTGGCAGGTTGAGAGAGCCGCAAGTGGTGAGCGGTGGCGATGGGCAGCAACCCGCGGCTGACGGCCTATGACCAGCAAGTGGATGGTCAACTAGTAGAGATGACAAATAATAAAAATAGTTTTTGTTTCTTATTTCTGTTCTAAAAATAGAGAACGTGAAAAAATTTTACTTTTGAATTCCATTACGAACCTATAGAAAACTGAAATAGTTTTACAAAACAGATTTGTATTCCAAAAATAAGTTTAGAATAGAAAAACTATTTCTGAAATGGAAATTTTGGTTAGTCATGCACCCCTTTAGGTGTCCTCCTTTGCCAAGTTTTGACACTTGAGTTGTTTGGGACTCCATTCCGCAAATGGGTAATGAAGAAACCGCTTATGTATATGGATCAATGCAAATGGGTAATGAAGAAACCGCTTATGTATATGGATCAATGATGAATCTCTTTATTCGCTGGAGTTCCACTTTGAGTTTGGATCTTAAGTGCATAATGTGACAACTTAATCGCTAAAACATATGAATGTAGATTTTTGGATACAATAAAAATTTAGTTCAAGCCGTTAAGAAATTTTACTTGGGAATGAAGTGAATATTGTTTTACATTTGAGTTTCAATATCAAATATGCAAGGATCTTTAGAAACGGTTCAATAATGAAATTCGCTCTTGCAATTAAATCTTTACCATTTTAAATTTACTAAGAACATTAACCAATTTGGAAAAGTGAGACATGAGTATATATTACCTTTTTTTTCAAATGAAACACAGTTTCAACTAACATGGGAGAATCTTTATTAAAAACGATCTCAAAAGTAAGAAATATCATTGTGAATGAGCCTACTATAAGAGTTTTCCTAATGTGGACTACATTAATTGATATTGCAATTTACCGTTTTATAGTTATCATAAAACGGGGTTGGTCTAAGGTGAGATAGAAGGTTTCTTAATTAATTTAATATGGGGCTGGCTAGTGTGGGCTGAGTTGAACCTGGACCCGTAATAAGGGGGCTTGATTAGAAATTCTATAAATAGTGTTCAAGTCTCTCCTTTAACCATAATTTTTCACAAGTATTCTCACATAATGAGCGTTTACCTAGCGCTAAAGGGTGAGGGGGCCATCTCATTGAGCCAATGATATGGAGGGCAATAGAAAAGAAAGACTTGTGCGTGGATCATTATTTTTCCTTTTCCGCATCAAGAACGATGGATTCCAAAATATGTGTAATAATCTTTCTACTCGATCATCTATGCTCTTGTTCCAGTTATGGAGATCTTAGGGTTGCGCATTTTGCATCCAATACCTACATGAGCTGAGATTCTCTGGAATCCTTGACTTAATCACTATAATCATTTTCAACTTCTTCTTTTTTTAACATGATGACGTGTCATGATCTCAAGGAAATCCCATTTATCTCTCTCTAAATTTGATAAATGTCAATCCTAAACTCTATATTGCCAACGTAATAGGGCCCTATTAAACTTCTAGTGTTATATTCAAGCCATCGTGTCTACAGATTCATGTCGTTCATCAAGACCATGCCATCAAATCAAACCGGTCGATGCATGCCGTTGTAGGTTTGGCAAGTTGAGGCCATGTTAGACATTGCATTCGCTAAATTCTGGGGTTTCATCTTCGTTTTGGTTCGTGATGGTCCTATATCATTAGTACCAGTCGTATCCTTCACTGTCCTAAGCACTTGTTCGTCGTAGTACTACAAGCAAAATAGCCACTCGATAGATCGAAAGACCTTGGCCTTTCGTTTTCCTAGTCTTAACTCTACCCATTTCATTCCTTAGACAATGAGCTATTTATTTTTCAACTTATATTTACCACGAACTGCTGATAGATATATTCGCTTGTCAATATTGGTAGGTTATGTAGGTTGTCATGCCACATGAGTGACACGTGCTACACATTGTCAGGTCAATTCTCAATCACGACATGCAATTAAACCTCTTGTCGCTTTCCCTTACATGCATCTATAATTATTCCAAGAGCGTAGCGGTCGGTCTCATGTGGATTCTATAAGATCTAACGGTCCAAATCAAATTCAATACATATGCTAAGTTCATTAAACAATATTTTGGCATGCATAATCTAAGTCCAAAGCAAATAAAAAAGGAAAATAGATGAACAATGGATGGTAACGCCATGTCAGCACATGACAATAAAAAAAGTATTTTGTACAAACTCATTATTTTTTATGTTGCAACATTGGATATAATTAATGACGGTGATAAAATAGGTATCAAGAAACTTGTGTTTATTACAAGATCCCCAGTGACAGTTTGCTTTTTCACACACGTGTGTATATATATTTATATTGAGGAATATTAATATAGGTGGATGGACGAGAAAGTTTGTGATAGAATTTTCGTCTCTTGTTGGGTTTTTGTGCTTCGATTTTCTTTTGAATAAGAGGGCGTGTGACGCTGAGGGCAACGTAAGAGAACATTTGCTAGTGGATCTTTTCAAGTAGAAGTTTACCGACAGAGGAAGCTTCTCTGCAGTTTCCTACAGCTAAAGTACATGCATATCAGCTTCTTGCATGCCTTTTTCGCAGTTGCTTCAAGAAAGTTTATGTGCTCCTGTGACAAATTCGTGGACATCCCTTTTATTTTATGCGACCTACCTTCGCACAGCTTTCATCATTCTTTTAGATATGCATGAGAGAGAGAGATTCACTGCTTATTGATGTGCTTATTGCTGTGCTATGGCTAATCCATAGTTTTGATTCTGCATGTGAATCATAAGTGACAGAAAATTATTTTTGCACAGTGATCCCTTCACAAAAGTAAACTTGAAATCAAGGCATATGTCACTTTTATATTAAATAACCACCTATATGAATGTGTATCTTGATTTCAATTGTTTGTGTGTTCATCTAAAAAAAGAGAAACAAAAAAAAAATTACAAATTTATTTGCATACCTGTAGAATTATAATATACGCTTTTCGCAATGATCTTAGAGAAAATTAAGATTAATGATTTCAAATCATATTTGATGTATCGACACAAGAGTAATCCATATACAAGTGTATATGCTTTTATCATGTGTCACGTGCAAATATCATTTTTTTTTTTTTTTTTTGATTCAGGAGGAATCAGCTTGCACCGATAGTGCGCCGTAAACCCCCCGGTGACGCAGCGAAACCACCACCCCGACGTCACGCTTAAGTCACCATATAGTAGCTAAGATCGCCTCCCGCCGCAGGATTCGAACCTTGGCCTCCACCGGGGAGGTCCAAGGCCCTACCATCCACGCCACCGCGGTCGGTGGTGCAAATATCATTAGTCTCCATTAACAATTAAAATGTTTTCTTTTTTTTTTTGCCTCACTTTTCTCTTTTATGTTCATATGTGTGTGGTGTTCACGAGAATGACGCCCAGACTTGGTACTCCTTGGCCCCTCCCCCAATCCTTTTACCAGTAGGGCCGCATGCCTGTTGACCAATTCAAAGTTTAATCAGCAAAGAGCAAAAGTATGGGTATATTGTTTCTAATTATAACAAAAATACGGTGAGTGGTTGAAAAAGATTGAGATCCTTTCCATCCAATTAGGAAGGGTGAACCTTGTTCCATTTTATAGAAAGTCTCATTGAAATCACGGGATATCACCTTAAATGCAACTCAACCATTCAGATATTTATAAAAATGACAAGTCATGATTTGGGGCTCAATTAAGTCAAGTATATACTTAAGAGAATACCAATACATTTGGATAAGTCTCATAGTTTCTCTTAAGAAGCATGATTTCTATATCAAGCATAAAAACAGGAAAGAGTAACTTAAAAGTCAGAAGCCAAGAAAAGTCAAACAAATCTGACTTTATATCTTATTTAAATATATCATACAATATCATATTTGATTGCACCCCTCACTTAGTTTTTAATCATTTATACAGTACTACTAATCAAATCATATGACAATTAAAGATTAAATTGTAAAATTATTTCCTCAATAACTATCAATAATATAATATTGACAAACCATTCAAATGCACTAATTTCATTATTGAATTACAAGTGTTCATTGAACGGGTTCAAGGTGGGCAGGGCCCTAGATTGATCTTAAGTTTTTGTGAAAACCTGTTGACCAAAAAACCATTTCATGCAAATCTCCAGGCTAGATTGGATGGGTTTTCGACTCAAGCTCAATCAGGCTGAGCTTGATTTTTTCACCAAATGCTCTCACTTGAACCTGCACAAAAAGTCAATGGACCTTATGGCTACATCCAGCTCGTCGAATCCGTGGTTTTAAGTTACCACTTTCCAAAATTTTTGTTGGTTTAAGAAAATAATACATCCAAATTGTAATAATCAACGCACAAAACAAAACAAAAAATAATTTCCACCCCTAGAAGGGGGAAAAACAAAATGAAGTAACACAAAGAGGGTATCAATTGATGCCACGTGGCTTTACGTGCGCATGTTTTATTTAGCCGTTTTTGTCCACACCCGTATTCCATATGCATAGATTGGAAAAAGTGCCAAAAAAAAAGTCCGAAATATATTGTATTTGTATCAATTTAGCTATAAATCTTTCGATTAGATCAATTAAGTTCAAACATTTTCACATTTGTATCCATTCAGTCCATCCAGCCAATTTAGATAGATGCTAACATGGATATTTTTAAATAATATTTTAATTTTTTTTAATCATTTACAATGTTTTTATTTTTTGTTTTTTCTTTCTTTTTTTCTTCATTTTGGTTGGTGAGGCTTGGGCAAGGGTCAAGGTCAATGATAGGGGTAATTAGTTTCAAGGTGGGCGATTCTCACCCTAAAAAGGGGAATTGCTCACTAATGGCCGGTTCCACAAAATGAGAATTGAGAATTGCCTACCGGTTTCACAGATCCATCCGGAAATTTGAGTGAAATCTACCGTGTCCTGGGAGGCTCTAGTCGGTTCTTTTACTAATTTCAGCTCCAGAACCTTCATCCAGGGAGGAACCCTGCAGCGGTCAACCGAAAGCCGATTCGCCCTCTGGAGATCGCATATTCCTCCATTTTCTTCTACATCTGGGCTTAGAATTACGTCCATTGCTTCAGAGGGAGTGGTCTGAACGCAATCGTCGCCAGAATCATCCAATGCCTTCGTTGTCTCAGAAGCAGCGACATCCTTCTCGGGCGAATCAGGAGGTATCCGATTGTTTTCCTCGTTGTTTGCTCCATCGCGTTCTGCCCGAAAGGTCGCCTTTTTGAGCCTTCATCCTCCGACATCTCATCATCATCATCCTTGTACAAATCCATCCCACTGCCCTAATCAGAGCTATACTGAATCGGGTTTCTCAAATCTTTTCTCTCTGCGATTCGTACTGAACTCTCTTGACTTTGGCTTTGGACTGAGATAGAAAATGCGTTGGCTGTGGAGATCTTTGATGAAGACATGAGAGGAGTCCTTGTCGGCGTCCGCGAGCACTTCGGCGTTGGGGACAAGGTTTCGCCTTAGTAGTGAGCGAGGATGCGACCTGCGAGTGTCGAGAGTGAGCGAGTTGCCAATGTCGAGAGAGAGCGAGGCCACAACTGTGACGCCGCGATAGAGGGCCAAAGGTGAGAGCTCGATCGAAGGGCAACTGAGGGCGAGGTGAGGCAAGAGAATTTAGGTATATATATATAATGGTACAGCTTGTGTGGACAGTTCCACCCCTGGAATCGGTATCCATCTAGATACAGCCAATTTAGTCAGATTTAGTCTAGTTTGGGTGGTTCTCAATTCTTTTACACACTACTAGTAGGCAATTTTCATCCCTAAATTGGCCGAATAGACTAAATTGGTATTAATGTAAAAACGTTTATAACTAAATTGGTATCAATATAATAGATTTATGACTTTTTTTTGTACTTCTTTCAACACGCATGAAAGTCAATGAAAATGTTCCTACATTGTTCCCATTGTCCAACATTGTTCCCATTGACCTTTTCCTTAACCATGGTCTAACATTTAGCCGAAGTACTAGATTTAATGAACAAAAAGTATGTATTAATTTTAGGGATAAATGCTATTGATACATAAATTTTGAGTGCTTATTTAGTAATAAATTGCATAGAAAAATTAGGGACTAAAATTTTGCCCCTAAATAAAAATAATATATTAATTTACATGTCATAAATTTTTTAGGAGCATTCATTGCATAATGCGATGAGTCGGTGGTGGTGAATGGACCCAAATTAATCATACGGACTAGGCCTATATCCAAGCAAACTTCGGCCAAGCATGGGGAGATAATGCCCAAAAATCAAAATATGTGTGTTTTAATTAAGTTGGGTTTAGCCCATAATGATTAATGGCTTTGAGCTTAATTAGAATGAGCCTTAAAGGGACTAAGCATGTCATCAATCAAGCCCACAAGAGGAAATTTCAGCCACACCATAGGGGACGGGCTGGCCGAAAATCCTGAAGTGGTTCGGGCCAGAGTGAGCTCAATTCGATCTAATTTCAATTTATTAGACTTAGGCCTTAATAAATTAAGTCTTTCTCGTCTTGAAAAAACTTATTTTTATAGAAGTAAGATCTAAAAATAAAAAGAAAACATGATGAATTTAATACGAAAGAAATACTCCCAATAAAACATAATTATAAAAAATGTGAAATGCTTAATTATGACAACTACATCTTAAATAGAAATGAAAAAATTAATAATAATAAGGAAGGAAAGTAAATAAATTTATGGCCACCATTTTGAATTTTGCACTTGAACGATTGCAGGCAATTTTGTATTTCTGATGAAAATAGGGTGGATTTAGTCATATTACGTATGAAAATAGCGCCGCCCTCAATTTTGGAGTACATCGTGGCAAAAATTGGAAACTCAACTTCAGTTTAAATCTGTTAGTCATCCTCAGACTGAAGGGAGCCTTACAAGAAAGAAAACGATGACATCTCTGTTATTGGCTCAAACTGAGCTTGCCTACATGAGGTTGTATATGGAAAGCATTCTTCAAGTCCTTTGGATCTTACTGCATCACCCACTAAACAACAGTTTTAGTGGAGATGCTGAAGAAAGGGCTAAGGAAAATAAGCAGTTAACGTTAAGAAGTGAGAAAGAGAATTTTGAAGCAGACAGAGAAGTATCCGTGTTATGCAAATAAGCATAGAAAGCCTGCTGCTATTTTTAAGGAAGGTGATCTTGTGTTGGATTCATTTGAGGGAAACAAGAGAACCCACCTGGCCTTCATGTTAAATAATCTCCACGAGGGGATGGTCCTTTTTGAGTTCTGGAGCGCATCCAAGATAATGTCTACAGAATTTATCTTCCTGGAGAGTACGGTGTTTCCTGTCACTTTCACTATTGCTGAGCTATCACCATATCATGAAGACCAAAAACTTGATGAAGTCGGCCTTGAGGATGTCTTCTCCGACCAAGGGGGAATGATACCGAGAATATTTCTAAATCCTTATTTGGAAATTTCAAGATTGTCTTCTTATTCGTACATATGGATGGTAAATATTTCTCGAATTTGCAAGTTCACTACGAATATTGTTATGTTTGCTTTTATCAAGTTTACGTGAGTTATCAAGCGATTTCTGTATTCTTGGAGTGGCCTAAGGGAGATATGGGTTTATCTTGTGTCTTCTATCCTATCCTCCATCGTTAGGTTTTCGACCTCGCCATCAAGACATCCCCGTGCCACTACGTGGTGGCATCACGATTCACGAGGTCCAGAACAAGAGAACCATCTTTTCATCAAACTCTCATCACAGGCTTTTCCGCCTAATCAATCCAGAGACGCAGTCATGCAGTTTTGCAGTAATGGTAGTAGCATCTGCACGCCTAGATATATATCCATTCATAAATTTGTGCAGAAGCAAATTCAACCCAAATCATTCCAGACCTAGAAGCTGGAGAATTATGGGTTATAGATTTCAGAACTGGAGCCAAGTCTGCAATCTCTGTGCAGTTCTTCGTTGGAAAGGAAAGTTGCACCGCTCTCACGGGGTTCACAGTTACTGTGAACAGGACATTGAATTTAAGGTTCCATGGTCTTGCAGCCAATCTTGAATTGCAGATCGCAGAGTCTGATTTGGGACGAGACCAAGGTTTGGCAGCTGGAGATTCGTCATAGGTGAAGTATCATGGTCACTAGTAAACCAATCCCTTATCGCCTCTGCCTCGTAGGTAAAACCATCTGCCGCCACTTGGGGATCTTGCATAATTTCCTAAAATAAAATGCCGATGAGGTGTATAACAATTTCAAGGTAGAATCGAGATAATCATGCCGACATACAGCCAAAGATCATAAGACAAAAATAATAAGCAAACTTACCTGGGAGATTGGACAAATGAAATATGGAGGAGGCTGGCTAGGCTCTTCAGGATCTGACCAATTGGATGATGAACCTTCACCAAGAATTTGCATCTGCTCAAGCACCGGCCACACTTCGGACTTGAGATCAGGCTGGTTGCTGGGATTTATGTCACAGCACCTCAATGCCATGTGAGCCAGCACTCTGGCTTGCTCAAATGGCCATTGCCCTGCTGTAGGATCCAATATGCCCTTTAAGTTCTCTAGAACGAATGACTCTGTTACCGTCTCTATTAAATTCAAAGTCGATTTCCCAGTCAATAACTGCAATATTATAAGACCAAATGAATAAACATCTGAGGCAAAAGTTCGTTCCCCAGCTGTTGGCTCACAGGACAGTCCAGATTTTATTAGTTTTGACCGAAAGTTGGTGTCAAGAAGAATATTTCCTGCTTTCAGGTGACCATGAGCTATGCCACCATGGTAATGTAGAAAAATTACTGCAGCACATATTTCCATACAAATGTGTAGACGAGTTTGCCATGAGAGAGGCACAGCGTTGCCTGTGCAGCAGAGTCGATCTTCAAGGCTGCCACTGGGGAGATATTCATAAATAAGAGTCCAAGCTTCGGTGCAGACTCCAATAAGGTTAACCAAATTCGGATGTCTTAGCTTACTTGCTGTTTGGACCTGAGGAAAAGAAAACCACAAATTTGTCAGACTTTCCACTTAGGACCTTCAAAAATTTCACGCATCTATCGTCTCTCGAACTTCTTGAATGGAAAAGTTAAAAAAGATATTTATTTGCCTGGAATCAAATGAAAGTTGAATGACCTTTGAATCTTATGCTTTGGATTACATATTTGAATGACTGGACATTGATATAAGCCCGCATACTTTTAACCGTTTGTCAAGACAATCTCAACTATTCTTGAAAATATAAGACTGCAATTGCCTCACCTCTTGATGGTACTGTGATGATGATCCCTGTGAAAGCAACTTAATGGTCACTGGAATGTTAAAAAGAAAACCTTTGTAAGTGCTCCCATACTCTCCTTCCTCAATCTTTAGGGATGGATCGAAGCTGTTGATAGCTTCTGTGATTTCTGAGAAAGAAAATTCAGAAAGGAAGTCCCGCTGATTTGCAGTCAAGGGTTCACTTTCTTGGTTCGTAAGGAGCTCCTCGTTTACTTTCAGTGCATTATCTAGCAGCATCTTCAACTCATCAAGTTGGTTCTTTGTCATTTCAAATGCTTCCTTTTCTTTAGCTAGCGATTCCTCAAGACCCTTCCTCCGTTTTAGCTCCTCCTGAAGTGCTATAACCTGTAAATAAGCAACGATGTTCGGATATGATATTATATTACTAAGATACTCAAAATTCTGTCCCTACCAATGTCAGCTTATGAGACTCGGGCTGTGCCAAGCACTTGCGTCAAAGATGGACTAGCAACTTCCTCCTAACAGAGTCTGCTCAAACTTTAAAAATACTAACTTCCTAAGTTCTTTCAATTCCAGATGAAGGAACTTCATTTAGATTGGTCTACGAGAATTCTGCATCCTCAAGAGCACCATCTAGAGTACTTTGTCCAGACATCGACGTGAGGTAGCAAAACTAGCAAAAAAAAAAGAAGATTCTGAACATTGATAACTAAATTTTTTCTCTCATGCATGTGTTGTCACTGTTTCTATCTCAAATACTCCAGAATCCATGAATACATCTGTGCACAGAACATAGTAAGATAATCACGACAAGAACATTACTCTGCGAATAGCATCAATTGCTTTTTTTTCAGCTTCTTGACGACAGTTCCACTCTTCAAATGCCTCTCGTTTTGCCTTTGCAGCCTCTGCCATTGCTCTGTCAAGTTGTTTATAGAGTTCATCGTTAGTTCCTTCCTGTCAGGAAATTTGGGGCCGTAAGAATGACTCATAATCCCCGTGTTCAGTTGTATATGAAACTGTCTAGTTTACTGAAGTGATGAAAACACTTGATAGTAAAGAAATTTTGTTCTACCGTAGCACAAAATGGCATTGGAGGTTCACAAGAAAGTTCGTCAGAAGGTTTAAAAGAAGGTCCAGAGCTCGATTCTGATTCATGATTGATCCTCCAGCCTCCCTCAATCGAAACCAAGGGCCGAACATCTTCAACTTCACTAGAGCTGGATCGTGAAAGAGCTGATGACCCTCTAGAATTTCCTGAGTTTTGTGATCCAGATTCCGCAGCAGAATTCGCTGATAATGATGACGGGAAAAAATCCACATCGGAATTGCTCAAATCTCCTGCCCTATAAATTTTTTAATAATCCACATCAGCTAACATCATAGTTGCATCCAGCGCATGAAAAGTCGAAGAAGAAACTTGAGTAACAATCTCTTTCATGAGCATAAGATGGAGAGGGCCTTAACTAATTGATAATGATACAGAGTGAACTTAAGAGAATACATCAAAAAGCGTTCAGAAATAGGTTCCAGAAAAGATACGCAGAAACTCTCATCAGCATATGAAGATGCACTCTGGAAACTCAAAATGTCCATATAGTACCGTGCGACCATAATGATCACTTGCTAGTATATAAAACCAAAAATTCGTGTTAAATTGTACTTTCGAGTGCCTAAAAAAAATTGAGCAATTTACTTATCATATGAAAAGGGTCGGTGATTTAGCCAGACACAGTCCCTATCTATATAAAAGGGCCTACTTCTCTGAAAAAAAACAAAACAAAAAATTCAATTTTAGGTATAGTTCCAATTTCCACAAGTGATTTAGGGTACACCCTAACAAGGTACTCGGACAAGAGCAGAATGGGAGGAGCAATTAAGAACAAAAAGAAAACAAACAATGTAAAAGATTGTCTTCCGTTTCTTGAGAAAAAACTGCACTCAATCTAGAAAATTCACTAATCAGAAAGCAACCCTTCAAGACCGATAACTAGGCATAAAAGACCTTTATTCATAGGACTCCCACCTAAGAAAGTAAACTTAATATTACTAGGATTCTAAAAACGTAAGTAAATACAAAAAAGAACTACAAAGACAAAAATTAAAATCTGCTACGGTAACCCTGTAATCGGGGTGAGCAACCAATCTGGTTCAATCCAGGAACCTAACCGAACCAAACTGACCTTACCCGTCCGGTTCCCACAGGGACCAGGTAGGTTTTTGGGTAAAAAATTGGGGAAAGGGTCTGGCTCCCAATGTCTAAATTAGTTTCCAAGTCTAGGAAATCCATCAATGTCTAAACCGCAATGCTAAAATTGTCACAGGGTATGTTTTCCTAAACTAAATGTTGTATTACTCAAAAATTAGACCCGATCCCTATTTACAAGATAGGTTTTAGGTTATCAGTTTGGAAGCTACCCATCCTGAAACCGGTCACCCTTACCATGAATGTTAACCCGAGAAAATAGATAATATTCTCCTATGCCCCGCATCAACAAGTTAGAGGTTCCCAAAAGGTCAGCCATTCGGTTGTAGGTAAGTGCTTTTCTTACTCTGCTTGTTGCATCTTTCATGTTTCAATGACTTGTTTTGTAATTCTCTACATGTTATTCCAAACCCCGTGGATGTTATTCTAGCCAAGATGTCGAGTTCTAACAACTATGTTTAGAGATATTGGTGGTAGTAACTACTCTCCATACACTGGCTTAACTCCTTACCTCTGTCCCTGCTCAGGAAAAGTACCGAGAATGAGTACATAAAACGAAAACTTACTTTGTGGTAGTTATCATATTTGTCCTGCCATCGACTACATGGAGAAATAAAGTAGTATGGTCGTGTTGTTACCGGTAATGAATTAGATGTCCCTTGCAGATGAACCAAATATAACAAGATGGATCCGCCTCCTGTTTGACATATATTGCCTTCGTGGATTCAAGTTGCGGCATCCCTCTGCAATGTCCAAGGCACATCAGCAACCAAAGATTTCAAAAAAAGGAATGAGAAAGTTGCATCTGACTTTGTTAAAAACTGCAGTTGTCAATAGGTGCAGACATATGAAGCAACATGACAGCTCAACTAAATAAGTCCTCATCCAAAATGACCTGAGTCTTACCTTAAACTCTCTCTCCAGTTGCCGCACAAAGATATGAGGAACCATATTCATGCAAAACTACTAGCTCATCTTCATTGGAGATATAATTGTATATGAGACTCAAGAAAGTACTTTTGCAATGCACTTAAGATGCACTCATTGAGCAAAGTCAATGTCATTAATCTAAACTAGGACCCAAAGTAGCTTGTTGACACCAGAAATCACATTTTCTTTTGCCTTCATGCCTATGCTAAATAAATGAAGATCAAGTCATGAGTAAATCATACTCAAAATAGCATCTGTCTGCTGCAGCTCCCATAATCAGTTTCTCAATGGCTTGCTCCTCAATAAGTTGCACTATCCCCTTCCCTATATCTCGCATCTCAATGTATCTTTTCTCCGCAGGAACCTGCAGAGAGGAAAACATTGCATGCATGTCAATGATTAACTTCGAAAAGTTTCGAATGATGAGCTGATGTCAGGTTACGTAAGCATATAGATTTCTGGGTACAATTACCAAATTAAAACATTAAGACAGAACTCGACACAAACCTAATCCCATACAACGATAATGTCTCTAACTTCCACCACCCTTTTGTACTCGGTTAATTCAGAAGAGTGTATGAAAAAAATTAAAAAATTCAGAAGAGTATGTACTGAATTATGGGAACAAAAGTCAAGCAAATCTGATTTGGATGAATTAAGCTCTAGTTTTTCCTGTAACATGAAATATCCATATGAAATGTCGAAAGATACCAAACTTCACAGTCTATCTTGTCTTCTCTAATTCACTAAAACGGGAAAATGAGAAAAAAGGATTCTTACAAAATTAACAATCATGCTAAGAAACAACGAACTGATCATATGGCAAATGGGGAGGAAGACAAATGATCCGGGTGAAAACGAACCCCTGCTTGGTTACAAATGCGAATGTACTCATCCGGGATCTTATCCATGTTCTGCCTGGCAAGTTCTTGAGGAGTCCTGGTACCATAACCATACGACCGATCCACTGGGAAATTTCACAAGTCAAGGAAACTGCTGTTACCAAACTGCCAAAGGGGAAGAATTTAAGCTAATGCCAAATTGCACAGAAAAGAACTATTAGGACTAAAATGAAGTTCCCTCCGAAGTTCATCAGTCCTCGGAATAAAGAAAAGCCTCGCAGCACACAAACATTTTGTAAATGCATCATCACAATCGGACTATACATCCAAAAAAAGTGCTTAGTTCAACAACACTAAATCGCACCGCCCTCATATGCAGCCGCATCTCCGTGGAATTAAACAAAGCAATCTCTACAATCTCCAACGATGTATAGCAGATGAATTCAGCTCACCAGCTATACAGGGCCAGAGATAAACAAAACAGTTCTCACAAGAAGCATCATCATCATCATCGATACAGTAGACACTCATGCCCTTTTAGAGTCATCCTATAAGGTGCCACTTCAGTTACCATTCTCCTAAGCTAAATCATCAAACTTTACCGGTGCAGCCCGGCATCCTAGGCGGTCGCAAATTCAGTCCATTTCCGTGCAGTCCAATACAAAGCGTCTTAAAAAAGTCATCTCGTGACCAAAAAGACAAGTTTCTATTTACGGCATTCTACGTGTATCATCGGTGGCGGTCCAGAACCGAAACTTACGGGACAGGCTGAAGTGTTCGCTATCGTGATCATCCTCGGGAGGCTGGTGAACGTGGAGGATGCGGAAGTGGCCGCGGAAGTTCTGCAGCGCCCAGAAGAGGGTCGACTTACTCTCCTGCACGTCGCTGCCCACGGCCACGTAGACCCGGTCGTTGACCAGCCTCGACGGCGACTGACCGTCGCTGGCCGCCATGAGAACGGAAGAATAAGAGGAAGAACGGAGCACCCTTTGAGCTGTAGCAGCACTGTAGCAGAGTGAGAGAGGGAAGGAGGTGACGACTGATCGGCTCAGGTGACGACAATGACAAGTCCTTGTCGCTTAAGGAAGCCGGGAGGGCCAATCAGTACGAGCTCACTGTGTCAACAAGAATGTCCTCTTTCTCTCTTGTGGAAATGGAAACGGACGCGCCGTGTGGGGCCGGTCAAAGTCTTCGTGAAGTCAACACCCAAACAGAGAATGCTAAAAGTCAGGGAACAAATAAACAAAGACGAAGACAAGGAAAAGGAAAAGGAAAGGGTGGACGGAAAAAACAAATATTTTTAACTTGACTGATCAAATTATTCTCGGTAACAAGATTTGGCTTCATATTTAATATCATTACTCTCTCTCTCTCTCTCTCTCTCTCTCTCTCTCTCTCTCTCTCACTTCATGCATTTCATGTTCTCTCTCCTTTGCATACCACAATTTAACCAAGTTGTAAGAAATTTAAAGCAAAATTTTGAATATGGGATTGTTTTCTTAAAAGATAGCTAAGGGTGGATTTAGTCTCAAATTGACTACTTTAATCCTTGAAGTGAGGTGGCCGATTTAGTATCAGATAAGGCCTTGAACGTGTTTTTCAAGCCATGGCGGGGGCATACTCATCTAGGGCAAATCTTTTCCCTTTTTCCTTCTTCTTTCTCCTTTTTTTTTTGGGTAAAATTTTATATTTTTTTTAGGGTTAATCTTTTCCATTTCTTCTTTCTCTTTTCCTTTTCCTTTTACCCTTTCTTTTTGTTTGTCTTCTTTTGTTCTTTTCTTTTCCCCACTTTCAGTGCCCAATCTCGCTCGACATGGGAAAAGTATTAAAAAAACTAATAAACCTATTATATTTGTACCAATTCGATGATAAACCTTTCAATTAAACTAATCTAGTACTAAACCTTTATATATTCATATCAAATTAACATTTTAATCCATTCTACTAATTTAGGTTGGACATTGCTATTGATGTGAACATTTTAAAATAAAATTTCGATTTTTTACTTTTTTTCCCCTTTTTTTTCGCTTTTCTACTTCTTTAAGCTGTAGCTAGCAACCAACCATAGATGAGGGTCGGCGAGGGGCCATAGCCACAAGCGAGGGCACAACCCTCGCGACCTGGGTGAGGGTGGTCTATGGACTCAACCCTTATGGCCTAAGTGAGCATAGCCTTCACTAGATCTAGTGAGGGCACAACCCTATGGCCTAGGTAAGCCCTCACCTAGAGGGGCAAGGGTCAGGTCCTCTCCAATGACCGAGGGCAATCACCCAGTTGGCAACGGTTAGGCCCTCATTCAAGCTTTAAGATTGTGCCACAACACCCTTGTTAGCCCTCACTAGCAAGCATGATCGATAATGGCCACTGTCCAAAGAAAAAGAAAAGGAAAAAGAAAAAAAAATGTTTAAAAAATTATTTTAAAATGTCCACATCAACGCCGGCATCCACATCAACAATTTCTAACCTAAATTGATTGGATGGACTGAATCGGTATTAACATCGTTTAGAACTAAATTGATCTAATTAAAAAGTTTATGATTGAATTTGTACTAATACAATAGATTTTGGACTTTTTATGTACTTTTCCCGCTCAACGTCATGAAGTCTGTGATGCCACAGGGACGTCGTGCATTACACATTCATTACCAATTATATTTTTCCTTTAATTAATAGCATGTGGAAGTACCACAAAATACATAACAACACTCCATACAATAATACACGAGTTAATAATTAAACATATGTTTCATTATGCCAACTTTATATTTGCAAACATAGAATATTATTCCATACATCACACAAAAAAAAAAAAAAAAAAACTTGGGAGGGGTTAGAGTCGCCTATCTTCATCACTACTCTCCCTTAAAAACCTATATGTACAAAAGACAAACCACCCACCATGGGTCAACAATCTCACCTAACAATTCATCGCCTTTGCCATCAAAGCCTCTTAATGATCCAATCAAATCGCCCTTGAGGTTCAAGTACTAAGCAATAAAATGGTAAGAGATCTACTATGGGAGTCCTTTGTCGACTCGTATAGTAGACATACACTTAGTATAATAGGCAATCCAACCTAGATATAAACATAATCTCATAATCACACTCATGATGCATGGACACTCCAAAAAATATAGGCGATGAGATATGCATCCTACATTTTTGAAAAATAAATAAATAAATAAATAAATGAGCTGAAGCCTAACAAGTGAAATCTCTAGGTTCAAGTTAGTAAATTATGTTACCACTCAACCTGGCATAATAATCACAAGCATTTGAAGCAACATAATCAATACATGAGCACACACCTTACCTTCTATTGCAAATGCCTTACACGAATGCATGGTACAATCTACCACTTATAGTATGTAATTTCTTGATGCATTAGTATCGTTTGGTGCCTCATCAACATGCAAGTATGTATATTCATAAGTATGTATCATGCTTATCATCACTCATTCTCCCGAAACACTTCCTAGGGCATCTTGATCATACAACGGGGCATCTCAACTCCGAGGCATCCTACACCATCCACCCACAAGATATCCCGATCACATAGCAGGGCATTTCGATTCCTAAGACATCTCAAAAACTTCCTCGGGCATCCCAATCACACAACGGGGCATCCCATATTTGATGCATCGTCATACACCACTATGTGAGTGACGGAATCACATCACACTTCATCTTTAGTCATATTATGCCATGCACACATTATTAATATGGCATGATTTTGCATGCATTAAGAATAGAACTAATATTCATTTTAACAATTGGCATCCATTTCATAACACCTTTCACACGCTTACCTCTTTTTCATTTCTCATACAAACATATGTAAAGAGATAATTGTTTTCTAATTCACAAAATAAAAATAGGGTTACAAATATATATATATATATATGTGTGTGTGTGTGTGTGTGTGTGTGTGTGTGTGTGTGTGTGTGTGTGTGTGTGTGTGTGTGTGTGTGTGTGTGTGTGTGTGTGTGTGTGCGCGCGCGCTCATATGTGTTGAACCCTACTCATAACTAAGTTACTATTTTACCATTATTGCTAACAATATTTCTCAACACTCCCCCTCAATTGGGATATAGATATCAAATAATCCCAACTTGTTACATAAGATGCTCACTCTATTCCCTCATAGAGATTTCGCAAAAATGTTTGCGAGTTGATCCTCCGACTTTGTGTGTTGTAGAAAAACCTCACCTTTCTGAACTTTTTCTCGTACAAAATGACAATCAACCTCAATGTGCTTAGTTCGCTTGTGGAAAACTGGATTAGATGCAATATGAATAGCGGATTGATTATCACAATATAGCACTAATAGATTTGATGGTAACATGCCAATCTTTGATAGTAACATTCTCAACCATAGTAATTCACTTGTCACATGTGCCAAAGTACGATATTTAGCTTCAGCACTTGACGGGAAACTACATGTTGTTTCTTGCTTTTCCATGCAACTAAATTACCCCCAAGAAACACACAATAGCCTAAAGTAGATCTCCTATCCACAGGACATCCAGCCTAGTCGACATCAGAAAAGCTTGCAGTGTTTAGATGGCCATAATACTTGAACTGTAGTCCTTTACCTGGCACTCCCTTCAAATATTTGACGATTCAAAGTACAGCATCCCAATGAGTGGTACGAAGAGAACTCATGAATTGACTTACTACACTAACCACGAAGGATATATCAAGTCTTGTGATAGTAAGATAGTTTAACTTACCAACTAATCTTCAATACTTTGCTGGATCATGTAGTAATTCTCCATGTTCTGCATCAAGTTTCATATTGGGATCCGTAGGGGTATCGATTGGCTTTACTCCAAGAAATCCAACCTCGCCAAGGATGTCCAGTACATACTTTCATTGTGATAAATTGATACCAGCATGTGAATAGGACACTTCAATACCAAGAAAGTATCGAAGATGTCCCAGATCTTTAGTACTGAATTCTTTATGCAAAAATTGGTTAAGTTTTTGAATACCACCTGAATCACTTTCAGTAATGATGATATCATCCACATATACAACTAGAATGATACAGCCAATTAAAGACACAGAGCTGAAAACTGAATGATCTACCTAACATCACTTTAATCCAAAGTTGATAACCGTATCACTAAATCTACCAAACCAAGCACGAGGATATTGTTTAAGTCCATACAAAGCTTTGTGTAAACGACATACCACATTCTCCCCCTAAGCAAAAAAAACCCAGGTGGTTGCTCCATGTAGACCTCCTCAGCCAGATCACTATGTAAAAAGGCATTTTTCACATCCAATTGATGAAGGATCCAGCCAAATTGCACAGCCAATGAAATAAAAACACGGATAAAGGGAATTTTGGCCACATAAGAGAATGTGTCATTATAGTCGACACCATAAGTTTGAGTATACCCCTTCGTAACTAACCACGCCTTCAATTGATCAAGAGTACCATCTGGGTGAACTTTAACGGTGAAAACTCAACGACAACTAATAGGTTGCTTATCAATAAGTAAGGAAGTAAGCTCCCAAGTTTTGTTCTGAATTAGTGCCTGATTTCACTTCCATGGCACGACGCCAACCCGGATGAGCAAGAGCTTCAGCAACATTGCTAGGCACAGAAACATAAGGCAACGATGAGACAAAGGCAGAGAATGTAGGAGATAAACGATCATAGGACAAAAACTATGAAATAGGATGATGCGTACTAACACGATCAAAAAGACCAGAATAGGGATACTAACGATCAATAGGACGACCAACACAATAACGTGTACCTTTTCGAGAAGCAATAGGCGAAGCAAGATCAGAGGCTGGCATTACAACTAATGGGGGAACAGATGAATCAGGTGTTGATGAAGGTTGTACTATTGAAATTGTACTTCGTTGATGATAGGTGCAGTCGGCAAACTGAAATTTTTTAGAGGTAGCTAGAGAGATGGAAGGCAGTGGAAGCATTGGTATGACACAATCATCACTATCACCATGTATCTATGGAACATTCTGAGAAGAAAAATATGACTAATCTTCAAAGAACATCACATATGTAGACACGAACATACAATGATGAGTAGGACAGTAACATTTGTATCCCTTCTGAGTTCGAGAGTGTCCCACAAAGACACATTTTTCAGCATGAGGATCCAGTTTATCAAGACTTGGAGTAAGATTATGTACAAAACAAACACACCCAAAGACTCGAAGAGGTAAAGAAAAAAGATGACGATTTGGATGTAAAATTGAAAATGGTGTCTTCCTTTGAAGAACAGAAGTTGGAAGCCTATTAATTAAATGACACACCGTAAGAACAGCATGGCCCCAAAAATGTTTAGGTAGATGCATATGAAACATGAGGCAATGGGCGACATCAAGAAGATGGCGATTTTTACATTCAGTTGCGCCATTTTGTTGTGGAGTATATGAGCAAGACGTCTAATCAATAATACCATGAGATTCCAAAAAGGGCTGAAAACCAGAAGTTGTAGCAAGGTATTCTCTAGCATTATCTGACCATAAATGTTTGACAGAGATATTATATTGATTCAACACTTCGAAATAGAACAATTGAAAGCAATGAAAAATCTTTGTACGATCTTTTATTAAGAATAACCAAGTCATTCGGGAAAAATCATCCACGAATGTAACAAAATATTTGAATCTAGAGACATCAGACACATGACATAGACCCCATACATTTGAGTGAACCAACTCAAATGGACTAAACACACGACTCTGAATACAGGAAGGAAAAGAAGCTCTATGATGTTTACCAAACTGACAAGCTTCACACTAAAAGTAATTCACAAACTTAGACTAAGGAAATAAATGTCGAAGTAGGTTTGGTGGTGGATGACCAACACAACAATGGATCCGATATACATCAGTGGATGTCTGTTTCACAACTGTGGCAGCTAACACCTTCTTATCAAGATAGTACATGCCATTTGATTCATGTCCCCCACCAATCATCTATCCAATCCTTAGATCCTGAAAAACACAACAAGAAGAGAAAAAGGTTACAGAATAATTTAGTTCTTTGGTCAACGAGCTAACATAAATCGAATTATAAGGAGATTTTGATAGGTGAAGGACAAATGACAAAGAAAGAGAGGGACTCAAATGAGCAACTCCCATACTAGTAACCTAGGACTGTGAACCATTTGCTAATGTAACTAAATTTGATAATGAATGAGATGTAGAATAAAAAGAAGACAATAGGTTAGAGTTACCAGTCATGTGATTGGTAGCTCCAGAGTCTATAACCCAAGAATCAAATGATGCAAACAACAAACATGATGAACTACCTTTAGAGGTTTGTGCCAGAGTTGCAGTAGGAGTTGAAGATCCTGTCATTTGTTGGGAGCGAACCAATGTATCATACTCAGCACGTGTTAATGTAACTGAATTGCCTGTCTTAAGAATTTGAGTTGAACTTGGTGGAGCCATTGAGGGAAGACCAAGAGAATCCTCAACCTTTACATATGCAGCAAGAGGTGGTTTGAGCTATGGGTGGAGTGTATAGCAATAAGCTTATGTATGTCCAGCTCTTTGACAATGATGGCAATAGCGGGAACCATGACTATTCCCAGAATTGATGGTACCATGAGTCCCAACTCCCCCTTCACGGCCTCCACAACTTCCACCATGAACAACACTACGTCCACGACCTCGATAACCACGACCTCGACCTCCACATCCACTAGAACCATGAGAAAGCATAGCACTAATCTCCACTGCCGGCATGGAAGAACTCTTCTCAGGAATTGTAGGATGAAGAGCTTGGGAGAAGACTTCATCTATTGTGAGAAGAGAACTTTGAGATGTAATATGCTAACGAAGAGATTAATACTCAGGCCCCAATGACTTGAGATATAATATTACCCTCAAATCCTCTTGGTATTTAGCCAAAACATCTAGATCGTTCGAGGCAGGAAGATAAGTATCCAATCGTTGGCAGAGAGTAGTGAACTAAGCATAATGATCAGACAAGGATTGATCTCCATGTTGAATATCAAATAACTTTTCCCACGTGTCACACACTTGCATCATATTATTTTGCCCCGAATAGAGTAATGCACACTTATCCCAAATTGCTTTAGCGAAGTCACATTGAATAAAGTGAGGACTGACCTTATGGTCCATGCTATTCCACAATAGGGTCCGAATCATCACATCTCCTACAATCCAATCGGCAGCTTTACTTGTGTCAGACGGTATTGTAGACGTGAGATAGTCCAATTGTATGGTGGCAATAAGATAGACCTTGACCGCTTTAGACCAAGATGGATAATTAGTTCCATCTAACTTGACAGGTGTTAATTGAAAATGACCAAAAGGAGATCTAGAAGTTGATCCATTGGTCGCAATTAGTGAATAAATAATGATTGAGCCCAAGAAATGAACTTCACAGTTGCCAATACTTAATTCCAATAATTCAATCAAATACACAAAAATTCCAAGCAAAAAGGCTTCAATCGAATCACCATACGAATCACCAAAGCACCAGTATACTTATTCTCAATATCCCTATTGATTCAATGCAACATCACTTTCAAGTGCGGAACGGCAACTCTATCCTCTGTAATAACTAGCATTTCTATCCTCCAAATGGCCACTTCTAAAATTTTGTGCAGAACAAATAATAAAGTGGGTCACCGTCCACCATTAGAAAGTATCCCATCATTTGCCGTTTCTAGAAGCCTTTCCAGCACCCCACAACTAGCACAAAATTTTAACATTAATAATTAAGATAACGGAAAGTATCCCATCATGTCCAGCAGTTAGGATATCTAGCTTTCACACAGAAGACCCGAGTCCCCGCGCATCTAAACCTCAAGAAGAGACAATGCACCGATTTCCAAAAAGAGGAGGGAGGTGGGGAATCTGACTTTGTGATAGGGTTGCTTCTTCTTGGGTTGTATCTCCGTCTCTGTCTTTGGAATCTTCTTAGTGGGTGCTCTTGCGGAAGGGAACAGCAATGGCGATGGGGGGCTTTGAGTAGCAGGTGAAGGACAGGGCGAAGGAGCTCAAAGTCCTGTTCAAGAAGGGCTTCAAGATTGTGGGGGATATTTACTTGGTGTGGCTGCTAATTGGCTATTCCGAGGTCGGCAAATCCAACCTCCTCTCCTGATTCACTTGCAACAAGTTCTGCCTCGAGTCCAAATCCACCATCAGCATGGAATTTACCATCTGAAAGTCGATGGTTGTTCTTTGGGCTCAATGTCTAAGCCATTCGGAAAAGTCCGCTGGTTCAAGTTCCACAATTTTAGAAGATTTTTAGGGTTTTTAGGTCCAATCTTGGTTGGACATCGCCGGATTTGAGTTGCGTTGGGTCCAGCGAGATCTGGCGATGTTGGAATGGGTTACATAGAGTTAGATTGTTCGCCAAGGCTAAGCGGCAGCAACCACAAGGCTGATCGATGCATTCCCAAGGCAGGACTCAAACGATGACAGCTAGGGTCATTGATCAACATCATGGGTTGCCGGCTGGAGACGTGACCTTTTCTGACGACAGATCAGTGTTGCCGGTCGGAGGCACGGTCTTTTCTAGTGATGGAATAGTGGTCTCCGGTAATCTGGCTGCTAGGTTTTTTTTTTATTGTTTTTAAGTGTGGCTTTGATACCATGTGAAAAGATAATTGTTTTCTAATTCACAAAATCAAAATAAGGTTACAAATATATGTGTGTGTGTGTGTGTGCGCGTGCGTGCGTGCGTGCGTGTGTGTGTGCGCGTGCTCATATGTGCTTAACCTTACTAATAACTAAGTTACTATTTTACCCTTATTACTAACAATATTTCTCAACAACATATATAATACTCAATAACCAACATATTCAACACATAATTTTGAATAGTAAATTATGGTATTGAGCTGATGAGTATGAAGTATAAGGAAGTGTTTCTAAATAAAAAGTCTAAAACATATGCAAATGATTCTGAAAATGGAAAATTTGATACATAAAGGAGTAATTCTGAATAGGAAAATCCAAAACATAAGCATATGATTTTGAATGAAAAGTTTGAATGTATGAATAAACACAGGAAGTAAGTCTGGATGTATGTCAGGGCGTACAAATGAGTAGATTAAGAGATTAAGTTTGGGCTTGAGTCTGAACATCCAAGTGAATATATTCATGCTCAAAACATAAATATTCTCAAGTTTAGAGGGTAATATATTTTTGAGGTACATAACATAAGTATATTTAGGTTCAAAAAGTAATATTTTGAAATTTATAACATAGATATACTTGAATTCATAAAGTAACATTTTGATGTTTAAAACATAAACATACGAAGGTTAAAAAAAAACACTATTTTCTAGTTCAGAATATATACATACTAAAGTTCGGAAAATACTATATTCGAGTTTAAAATGTAAAAGTAAAATGTAAAAGTATTGACTATTTTCTAATTCAAACATAATTACTAAGATATAGAAAATAATATTTTGATGTTCATAAAGTAACATTTTCAATTTCAGAACATAGATAAACTAAGATATAGAAGGTAATATTTTTAGGATTAAAACATAAAGATACTAAGCCTTAGAAAATAATCTTTTTCGGTTCAAAACATAGAAATTTCAAGTTTAAAACATGAGTATATTGAGGTCCATGACCTAAACATATTGAGGTTCCTAATATGATTTAGACTCAACAAAATATGGTCGGAAAAATGGATAGATTCAACAAATGAAGGGTCTTAGACTCAACAAAATATGGTCCATAACATTATTGCACATCAAAATTATATATCTCAACCAATCAACCAAGTTCAAAGTGCTAAATAGATCAGGTCAACTTAATGCCTAAAGTTTTCACTTACCTCGAAAGCAACTTTAGATTAAGAAAATAAATCACCTTCGAACAAAAAAGTACAACCAAAATTAACAAAGTTTAATTTTCAAAAACTATACAATCTATTGATAGAAAGGAGGGGAAATCCGTGATTAACCCAAACTAGAAAATCAACATAAAATCTTGATATCTTAAGAGTGGGACCTTTGCTCGTCTATTTGAAGGTGAAAGAGTGAAAAGAGAGTTGGTGGTCAGTGATGGTTGGAATAAAAGGTTTTAACCTTGGTACTTAAGAATCTTTCTACTTGGCCAAGAAGTTACAAAAGATGAGAAGAGTTAAACATGTTTAAAAATCATGATGAGTTTGGAGATAAAATGCCAAGTGGCCTAATGAATGGAATTCAAACATCCCTATGGAACTAGGTAGAGCACAAATGGTCTAATGGAATGTTGACACAAGTAGATATTTTGGAGGAAATAAGATTGGACTTCTCTCATTGGGCCAAGCAAGTGCATGGATCATTCATGCATTAATGAATGATAGTTAAAATTGATGATCTCATTCATGATATCATGGCTACCAATTGCAGTGTATCAAATTAAAACGTGTGCTTAAAACTTTGATAAAAGAATGAGAAATGGCACGTAGATGGAGAAAGAATAGAGATTTAGAAAGCCGATTCTCGTTCTAAACATATGTGTGGACAAAATATTTTGCATCCATGATCTAAAAATATCAAAAATTCAAAAAATCTCAAGATATTAAATTTAAAACTCAAATATCTTCAAACATGAAATTTGCAACACACTAATCAAGTTCTACCAATAGTTTAGTGGCAAACGAAATATCGTTGTTCTACACTATTAACGGACACTAGGGGTGAGCATGGGTTCAAGGTAGAAACTTGAACATAAGAATTGGACCAGTGGAAACCTGTAAATTCTAGGTCACATGGTATGTTGGGTAGGTTCCAAGTTCTAAAACATAATGAATCTATTTTGATGAATAAGTTCCAAGTTTTCTTAGTTGCAGAGTCTAAAACTTGGAACCTGTAACCTATAACCTATAATCTAGAACAAGTTTTAATTTTTTTCTCGATTCATGTTTTCACGCAATCTTGCGATATTTCATGTCATTCGATGATGGGTGTATAATCTAAAAACGGCAAAAGAACGCTTCAAGTGCCATAACTTTGCCCAAAAGGACACTTAAGTGCAAACTTCAATTTTATAACTAAGACTTTTATTTTATTAATATTCATATTTTCCTTTTGTCTTTATGGTTAGTGAATTATAGCATCAAGTAATAGTTATTAAAGATAATAATTTACTGCAATTGATCAATTACTAATATAAATGTAACCTGTGTTGACTATGGAACTAATCCCAGAATATGTGATAGGGTAGATTCTAGTTTTAGGGTATGTATTTTAGGGTATGTATGATAGGTTTCATGTTCCAAAAAATAAGGAAATTGTTTCAATTGTAAGTTCAAGGTTCTATGTAAAACCTATACGGAACTCAAAACCACTCATTCGTAACATACACATCAAAATCTATTCATTAAATTCTATCGCCTCAAATTTCTAATGATCTAGTCTTGAAAATAAATGTTAAAATGGCATATAGGAAAATCCAAATGTCATAAAGTCGCTGATGAGCCTATGTATTGGCATCACCTAGGACGACTACTCCATTCAACGCTAGCTTGACAAGCTCAATGGCCGTTCTCTCTCTTCTCACTCGCATCCATGGTAGCCATATTCCCCAAGCTCTCAACCATGGCCATGGCAAACAAATCGCCAAGTTGGCTTTGGACCATGGCCATTATGTCTCTCTCTTCTCCTCTAATGTAGTCAGCAAGTTTAAGTTTAATAGTGAAAGTAAAATGCAAAGTGCAATTCAGACATACTTAGAATTTCGGATGCTTCTAGCCTCCAATTAGTCATGCTAAATTTTGGATCACGTTAACTGAGCTCATAAGTGACTCCAAATTAAGTTCTAGCCAAAAAAATAAAAGCGACTCCATATTAACAAACTAAACAAATTAAATTAGTACATCTCGCATGCATTACACAAATCCAAGATTTTCACATGCGATTTGGGTGAACATTTCCTACCTTGACTTCATACATATATATCTAAATTATAGCCAAATGAAGAGAAAGAGAGTAGCCATGGCCACCAGCTTGGAGATTTATTGGCCTTGGTCAAGAGCTCAAGCAGCCATGGGCGCAAGTGAAAGAAAGAGAACAGCCATTGACATCATCGAGCCAACGCTTGATGGAGGAGTAATAATAGGTCATGTTGTTATATAAGCTCACGAGCAGCTGCATGATGTTGAGCGAGATCAAGCATTGGAATAGGGAAAAAGAAACGAACAAGAATGAGAGGAACAGGGGAAAAAAAAAAAGGAAAATGATGGGGGGGAGGTGTTAAATTAATGTCTCAAGTTTGAATTTGGATAACGATTTATTAAACTGAATTTTATTGATGAAGATTTCCCAATTAGAAGAAGCCCTTATTTTCTTGGACTCGTTAAAGTTGCACAAAGGAGGAAATAATTAAAAATGGAATTTTCCCCTTTGGAGTGAAGCTGCCAAAGCCCCCTTGCACGTAGAGAAGACAAAAAGGGTAAAAGGAAAGATGTCTTGCACATGAAGAATCCAAAGTAGTGGGGCTCAAGGTCAAACTTTTGACCTTGGGCACACACATATAAACAAAAAGGCATATGCTTTTTTTCTTTTTTGGGACTGTTGTATGTACGAGCCGCGAGAAGCTACTGCACCCGTACGAGAGAAAGAGAAGCCACTCGAAGCCTTTGAAGAGAAGCGAAGCCATACGTACGTAAAGAAAAGAAAAGACGCTGGAGTTCTTGTTTTTCGGTGTACGTAAAGCGTTTCTGTTTTGAGCTTAAACGCGCGGTAATTTTGTGCCGTGAATTTAAATCCAAGTGAGTTGTTTATTTATAAACACTTTGGGTTTGGGATTAAATCTAGGTGTAGGAAATACTTAAGCGTGTAAATGATTTTAAACTCTAATTCTCCGATTATAGTTGATTATTTGTTGTTAGCTCTCCCCGTGGACGTAGGTACCAATACTCGGACCGAACCACGTAAATTTCCGGTGTCTTTATTATTTCTCGTTTATTTCTCTGGCGATTTCCCATTGATGTAAATTGCAAGATCCTGTCGTTTTCGTGTATTATATTCCAACAATTGGTATCGAGCTTGGTTGGGATCGGGTTTCTTCATTGTGATTTGGAGCTTTTGCTTGTCTGATTATTATTTGGAAATTATGTTATTGCAATTATATCTTAGAGGAAATTTGAAAATTGAGAAATTTAATGGGAACAATAATTTTGTGTTATGGAGTATCAAGATACGGGCTTTATTGACAACTTAAGGTTTGGCCAAGGCATTGAATGGTGAAGATGAGTTGCCTATTATAATGGAAGCCTCTAAGAGGATAGAGCTAATGGAAAAGGCAAAGAGTATAATCTTGTTAAATTTGTTGGATAAAGTCTTAATAGAGGTTGCTGAGGAGAAAGATGTCGCGGCATTATGGGTAAAACTTCAAGCACTCTATGTGAAGAAAAGTTTGAACAATTGCTTGTACATGTTTAAGAAGATGTTTCAATTTAGATATATTGAAGGTATGTCTATCAGAATCCACCTAGATGAATTTAATAAACTCATGATGGATCTGAAAAACGTCACTAAGATACTTGATGATGAAGAACAGGGCATGATGTTGTTAGCCTTTTTACCAGAGTCATAGGAGCACTTTACTGATTCATTATTACAGGGGCGTATTACTATTACCTCAGAAGAGGTAAAGTCTACTTTATTCTCTAAAGAGTGGCAGAGAAAGTTGCGAGATGACGGTCTAGCGCAAGGAGTAATGCAAGCACTGACAATTCGGGGTAGAGAACAACATCGAGGGCTTAGTAGCAACAGAGGTAAAAGTAGATCGAAATCATGCCATAAAAAGTCCAAAGGACGCGTGAAATGCCTTGAGTGTCACGAGGAGGGGTACATTAGGAAAGATTGTCCAAAGCGAAGGAATAAAGCTAATAGGCAGAATGCCACAAGCAGTGTGGCAAAAGTTGCCGAGAGGAGCACTAGTGGTGCATAAACTGTTTTATGTGTGACTACTACTTCGTCAAGAGACGAATGAGTGCTAGATTTGGGGTGTTCTTATCATATGACACCTCATAAGAACTGATTTACTACTTACCAGACTGCAGATGGTGGTAGAGTTCTTTTGGGAAATAATACAGTCTGTAAAGCTGTGGGGATATGAACAATTTGGATTCGGATGCACGATTGAGTGGTGCGCACATTGACAAATGTGAGACATGTATCGAAGCTCAAGAAGAACCTTATTTCTCTGGAAACACTCAATAACATTTAGTGTAAGTACATCGCTGAAGGTGGAGTACTGAAGATCTCGAGAGGTGCCATGATAGTGATAAAGGGGAAGAAAGTAAATACTTTTATCATCTACTGGGAAATACTGTGATTGAAACCGTTGCAGTTTCATCAGGTGAGTCAGACTCTAACTTGACTCAATTATCGCATATGCGTTTAGGGCATATGAGCGAGCTAGGTATGACGATGCTGAGTGAAAGGGGGTTGTTGAAAGGTCAAAAGATAGGGAAGCTAGACTTATGTGAGCACTGCATTTTTGGGAAGTAGCACCGAGTTAAGTTTACTACAGCTATTCATTCGACCAAACGACTAGTTGAATATATTCATTCAAACGTCTAGGGCTCATCTTCGGTTCCTTCGAAAGGAGGTGCCTGATATATGCTGACATTTATCGATGATTATTCGAAGAAGATATGCGTATACTTTCTAAAGCACAAATATGATGTGTTCGATCGGTTCAAGAAATTTAAAGTATTGATTGAGAAGCAATTAGATAAACAAATCAAGTGCCTGAGAACCAATAATGGCATGGAGTTTTGTAGTAAAGATTTTACTAAATTCTGCAAGAAAAAATGTATTGTAAGACACTGCACAGTACCTAGGACACTACAGTAGAATGGCATGACAGAACGGAAGAACAGAACTTTGCTTTTGAGTGAGCTTGAAGCATGCTTTCGCATGCAGGACTTGACAAGAAATTTTGGGCCGAAGTAGTGAACATGGCATGTTATCTTATTAATCGATCTCCATCATCTACTATCGAGTGGAAGACTCCTGAGAAAGTATAGTCAGGGAAACCTGTTGATTACTCCGGATTACGTATATTTAGACATCCTGCGTATGCTCATGCGAGTGATGGTAAGCTTGAGCCGATGGCGAAGAAGTGCATATTTTTGGATTATACACATGGAGTGAAAGGCTGCAATGCTTCAACAAAGAGGTTCTGAGACACAACCAGCAGAGAAGACAGATCATGGTGTCATTAGTGAGGTGGAGCTTCAGGTGAAGACTCCGGAAACCTCGAAGGTAACAGAAGTTGAGACTGTACATGAGGCCGCAATTCCTGAAGTCGGTGATAGTGAACAACTAGCAAAATCGCAGCACACTATTGCCACAGATAGATAGAGAAGACAAATTAAATCACCGGTACGTTATGGTTATATAGATATTGCTTATGCATTGACTGTAATGATGTGGTGAAGACAGATGAGCCTTCATCTTACTCTAAGGCGATGGCTAGTTAGGAGTCATCGCAGTGGCTAGGAGCCATGATTGAAGAGATGGAATCACTCTATCGTAATCAGACATGGAAGCTGGTCAAAGTACCTAAGAGCCAAAAGATTATCAGAAGTAAATGGGTCTTCAAACGGAAATAGGGCATTCCCGGTGTCGAGGCAGTAAGGTATAAGGCGAGATTTGTGGTGAAGGGTATACACAGTGTGAGGGCATTGACTATAATGAAGTGTTCTCTCCTATGGTAAGACATACGTCTATTCGTGTTTTACTTGCCTTAGTTGCTTCGTAAGATCTTGAGTTAGAATAACTAGATGTGAAAACTGTGTTTCTTCATGGTGAGTTAGAGGAGTAGATTTACATAAGGCAACCAAAGGGATTTGCTATTCTGGGTAAGGAAGATCATGTTTGCTTATTGAAGAAATCTTTGTATTGGCTAAAATAGTCTCCTAGGCAGTGGTATAAATGTTTTCATACTTTCATGACTAATCAAGACTACACAAAAGGTCAGATGGATAGTTGTGTTTACTTTAGGAGATTAGAGAATGGTTCTTTGATTTATCTACTTTTATATGTTGATGATATGCTGATAGCAACTAAGAATATGTCTAATATTGATGTGCTGAAGAGGCAATTAAATGCTGAATTTGAGATTAAAGATTTAGGTACTACAAAGAAAATATTGGGTATGGAGATTTTGCGTGACAGGATTGCAAGAGTTTTACGTCTATCTAAAAAGAAAAATACTGAAAAGATCGTGGCATGTTTTAATATGTAATCAGCAAAATCTGTAAGTACACCTTTAGCGAAGCACTTTAAACTTTTAGATAAATTATCACCGAAGACTAAGGAGGAGGGGGAGCATATGTCCCGTGTTCTTTATACTAGTGACGTGGATAGTATTATGTATGCTATGATGTGCACTAAGCCTGATATTTCACAAGCTGTGAGCATGGTTAGTTGTTATATAAAACGTCATGGTAAAGCTCATTGGGAAGTTGTGAAGTGGATCCTCAAATATTTGAAAGGGACAACAGACGTGGATATAGTGTACCAGAGGGATAGCAATGGCAATGAGACCACTGGTTTTGTGGATTCAGATCACGCCGGTGACTTAGATAATTGCAGGTCTTTAGTAGGGTACGTGTTTACGCTATCGGGTGGTGCAGTTAGTTGGAAAGCGTCCTTATAAGATCACATTGCCTTATCTTCGATTGAGGCAAAGTACATGGCACTAACCTTTGTAGCGAAGGAGGCGATATGGTTACAAAATTTGCTCTCAG
Organism: Eucalyptus grandis; assembly: GCF_016545825.1. Lineage (NCBI taxonomy): Eukaryota > Viridiplantae > Streptophyta > Magnoliopsida > Myrtales > Myrtaceae > Eucalyptus > Eucalyptus grandis. The sequence continues at coordinate 25,085,220 of NC_052616.1, forward strand.
ACTTTGGATTAAAACAGAAAAGTGTTGATATACACTGTGATAACCAATGTGCGATATATGGCGTATAATTCAGTCTATCACAAGCGAACGAAGCATATCAATATTAGGTACCATTTCATCCAAGATGTCTTAGCTAAGGGTAATATTATTGTCAAAAAGATTGCTACAGCAGATAACCCGATAGACATGATGACTAAGTATGTTCCTTTAGCAAAGCTCAACCTATGCTTGAGCTCTATTGGCGTCTGTGGAGAGTGAGCACCCGGCGGGGCGTTAAGAGAGCAGCATAGATGATGAACGCAATAACTTTGCTTCAAACATTGAGCCAAGGTGGAAAATTATTAAATTAATGTCCCGAGTTTGAATTCGGATAACGATTTATTAAACCGAATTTTATTAATAAAGATTTCTCAAGTAGAATAAGCCCTTATTTTTGGACTCGTTAAAGCTACACAAAGAAGGAAATAATTAAAAAAGGAATTTTCCCCTTTGGAGTGAAGCTGCCAAAGCCCCCCCTACACGTAGAGAAGAAAAAAAAAGGTAAAAGGAAAGATGTATAGCACGTGAATAATCCAAAGTGGTGGGGCCCAAGGTCAAACTTTTGACCTTGGGCACACACATATAAACAAAAAGGCGTAGTTTTTTTTTTCTTTTTTGGGACTACCATACATACAAGCCGTGAGAAGCTGCTGCACTCGTACGAGAGAAAGAGAAGCCGCTCGAAGCCTTTGAAGAGAAGCAAAGCCATACATACGTAAAGAAAAGAAAAGACGCTGGAGTTCTTTTTCAGCGTACGTAGAGCGTTTCTATTTTGAGCTTGAACGAGCAGTAATTTTGTACCACGAGTTTATATCAAAGTGAGTTGCTTATTTATAAATACTTTGGGTTTTTGGTTAAATCTAGGTGTGGGAAGCACTCGAGCGTGTGAGTGATTGTGAACTACGATTCTCTGATTATAATAGATTATTTGCCGCTGGCTCTCCCCGTAGACGTAGGTACCAATACTTGGACAAACCACATAAATTTCCGGTGTCCTTATTATTTCTCGTTTATTTCTCTAGCCATTTCGCGTTGACGTAAATTGCAAAATCATGTCATTTCTGCGTATTATATTCTAATAGGAGGAATGAAAAAGAGAATTAAAAAATGCCTTCAACAAAAATGCTCATTTGAAAAATGCTAACGGAGCCATATTTGAGACTTGGCCATTATGGATGCAACGCTTCTGCTTTTTTATTATTTAATTTTTTATTTCCCGGAATAGAAAAGAAATAGAAATCCATTTAGTAACATCAATTAATTTTTCTATTTTCCGAAATAGAAAAGTGGTTAAGAAATAGATTTGGAACATAAGCAAGAAATTAAAAAAAAAAAAAAAAAGTAGTTTCTTGTTCCCAAAAATAATTTCTAAAAATAAGTCTTCTTTTTTTTCTTTTTGTTCTTTTCTTCTTCCTCTTCTAATTGGTTGCTAGAGCCTCACCACCCACTGTCGCCAATCAAAGGTTGTCAACCCCGTCCACCACAACCAGTCGCCTGTCATTGCCACCATCGCTCATGGCGGCATGCCACGGCGATCGGCTAAAGGAAGAAGAAGGGAGGAAAAAAAAAAGCAAAAAAATCTCAAAAAAATTATTTAAAAAGTAGAAGAAATTCCACGTCACAAAAGATTTGTGAATAGTACCAAATGCATTTATATTTTTTTCTGTTCCGCAAATGAAAATTTTGTGTAGTTACAGAACATATTATTTTATTTCGAAACTATTCTAAGGCATAGAAATGTAATATAACTATTTCTGAAAAGAAATTGTTCTTAATTGTTCTTAGGAACAAAAATATTATCAAACGCACCCTATAAGGTTTTATTTGAGAAAATATCCATTATGAACTATTTTTTTGAGGAAAATGCCTCATTTTAAGCTCTTGTTTGAAATTTTTCGATAAATGAATTAACTTATTGTCGTTGTTAAACCATAATGATAGTAGAAAATGTTTGATAATTGTTTACCAACTTCAAATGTAAAGTAGTAGTAAAAAACTGTCTTTATTAGAAAAAATAATTTTTCAAGGTTGAAAGATAAATTTTCTCTATTTGATCACAAATCCGTCAATTTGCTTGTTGACGGCATACAGTTCAAGTTATTAATACATCATTCATAAGGCTTTAATCTAAACGTTGCGTTTTTTGGTGTGGGCCCAACATAGTTACTATTTTTCTAAATTTAAATTCATATTTTTTTCCAATCAAATTACTCTCTCTCTCTCTCTCTCTCTCTCTCTCTCTCTCTCTCTCTCTCTCTCTCTCTCTCTCTCTCTCTCTCTCAATATAATTTTCTTGAAATATGGGAGTGGAAACAGGATTAATGACTTTCTTTAGGATTAATATCTCGATTCCAAGTCGGGCATCACCGGCCTTGGACCTAAGGTTTGGATGGAGGGGATGGCAGCAGCCAATTATGGGGGTAGGAGAGAGACGGTGGAGAAGAGGGAAGTGGAGGTTAGATTTCACTTGCTATCTTCGAGACGAAACTAGTTTAGAGAGGTAAAATGCTTATCGAGATGAAAAGGTGCAAGTTCATATGATGCAGCATAATCGAGATGTGAGTTACAAGTTTCAAAAGTTACGAAGGCATTTGATATGCAAGTTCAAATATCGAATTGTGTTTTCACGATTAATCCTAATAATAATTTGGTCGTATTGATGTAATTTTGGAATTAAGATTGTGCTTTGGATCTGGTCTTTATGTGCATATACTGAAAGACCCATCACCATCAACAAAAACCATTGCAATCACAGCTTTATTGTAAGCACAAATGCAATTTTGGAATCCCAGCAAACGCGTCATGACATACCCCACTCCACCGTCACCCCCACCATCCCTCTCTCTCTCTCTCTCTCTCTCTCTCTCTAAAGCGGTGGACCCCACGTTTGATTGAGGCCGTTGATTTTCATTGAACCAATCCCAAAGCAAAAGATGTGGGGAAGAGGTCACCGGCTCGAACCGGTTTTGAGTCCTCCTTTGTTTCATTTTTATTTTTATTTCTGTCTTTTCAATCTGATAATAAAATACACAGAAAGATAAACATATGGATGCAGTACGTGGCAGGTCATACCGCAATTCATATTCTTGCGACTACCTATTTTATTGTGCCATGACGATTGCCGGTAGGTCACCGTGTGATATTGACTCGAGATAAATTATCATATCGGCTCCTGTTACGATCGCATGGGAAATCGTTCCATTAATTATATATTCATTAACTTTTTGGTTTTGTTAATTAAGTTTTTAATCTTTGTGTGAAATTCCATTATAATCATTTCGATAAATTCTTATCGAGAATCATGAATAATGCGCTATATCACGTAGAACAGTCGGCGATTACTAACCCTCCAAGGAAAGAATCATTTTTCTCGTAACTAAAGGTGAAATGTCATAATGGCCCTCCTCCAAGGAATGAACCATTATGGTCTCCTTAAGAGGTACCCTTCGTTGGAAAATGTTCAGGACCCATGAGAACTAGGAAGGAGCTTTGAAGTATCGCCCACTCTAATTCATGAAATCCCAGCATATCGTAATCGATATCAATATCACTATAACGAGGCCACCTCCGTCGGTGGGTGCAACCACTCTAATCACAGCTGTTGCCACTGCCCATTTTGCTCCTTTTAATGCTTGTCAATTATGGAAAACTTTTGTTTCATAAAACCAATCTTACTTGAGAAAATGGTTTTATGGAAGGAAAATCAATAAAACTTCACATACAATAAGCTCCAGCGAACTTGAAAGCTTTGCCGCTTTCAAAACTCGCTTTGGTTTTATCATAATAAGATTTTATTATTATCTTCTTTCTTACCATCTTTCATACACTAAATACGTGTTATTCCAATCATGTAAGGTTACCGCTACCTATATATAATTATTTATTTGCTCAAATTACACTATTTCTAGTGGAGATAAGACATATGATATCTTGAGAGATGACATGAGAAAATTATATCAATTAATCAATTGAATCCTTTTTTTTTTTGAGCAAGTAATTGAATTCTATATTTAACATGGTCAAAATAACATCAAAGTTGATGTGATTTGACATGTTTTTTTTAATCATATTTTCATGGAGATAATTTGTAATTTGAGGTAGCCTCGAGGGAGCTGGAGGGGTTACCGGGCACATGATGTCATGTCTCGAGAAAAAGAGAATGGCCCTCGCTTTATGCTGCTGAATATGAAAAGAAATGCTAAGTCATATGCTGCCGTGAGCTATACAAAAAGCACGTCATGTCGACAAGGACAACTACCGGCACCCACGATCCGACGATCGATAGCAAAATGCTTGGATCTAACGGCCGACAAGGGGTCCATTATCTTTTTCTTGGGAGTTTTTTAGGAGGATAAAACCGTCTTAGATAGTAATAAGTTTGCAAACTACCCTCAACTCACTCCAGACGTGAATAGCTACTTTATTTCTTTACTTGACGAAAGCTAGTATATATGTACTGACGTTGAGTTTATCTTCTCTTTCGAAAAGGTCCCTTAGTTCCCAACCAAGCTTTTCTTCTCGGATGAGCGAAAATACGAGAGATGACATCGTAGAGTCTCACTTAGGGCGGATCTTGTGCTTATTTCTTTTCCCTTGAGTTGATGAAAATAGACAGAAATTTGAAAAAAGAAAAAGGCTTTAAGGACAATCCCTTTGTTGTTATTATGGGAAAATTGTCCAAAGAACCCTACACCCGTTGCACTTTTATCAATTCATTCATAGATCTTTCAATTTTATAATTGAGTTATCAGCATTGTCATATTTTACCAATTGAGTCTATTTGATTAATTTTAATCAGAAATCACTAACGTGAATTCTAGTTATCCTATGGGTATGACCAATACTGAGGTAGACAATTTTTACTAATATTCTATTTTTTTTTATATATATTTTCATGCCTAGGGTTAAAAAAAAAAAAGAAAAATAGAATTAAAAAATTAGAAAAAAATTTTAAAAAATTATTAAAAATTATTCAAATCAAGGCCGGCTGTACCATATAAGAAGGGCTAATGTCTATATTAACAATTTCCGGCCAAAATTGATTAAATGAACTCAATTGACAAAATATAAAAATATTTAGAGTAAAATTGAAAAACTTAGGATTTGATTAATAAAAGTGCAATAAATTTATAATTTTTTGAACAATTTCCGTCATCGTCATCGTCGTCATCATCATCATCTTTTATATGAAATTGCAAATTTCTATTTATATAACATGATGCAAAAATCGCTCCAACCTCAGCCAGCCTTGTGCCTAATGGCTCATTTTAGGTACATACTAGACCCTAAAGGGTACTAGTTAGATGTGTTGGTTCTAGACATCATGCAAATCACATGTCTAACTAGCAAGAAGTAAGTTTTTTATGGGGCTTCTAACGTTAGTCCAATAACTCAATACCTAGCCTAAATGCGTCCCTTATTTTGACATGCTAGTGCCCGCATGCCTTGTCTCCCTCAATTGGAGAGAGTTTTTCTTCCTTTGTCCTTAGGAATATTTTCGAATTTTACATCCCAAAATTTAGACGAAACAGTTTTAAGACATACTTGATCCAAACATAAGTAATATATCTAGTAACTTCTCATGTCCGTCTCTATATCTATCGTTGAAGATAGCAAATTTGTCTCCGATCTCAAAATTGTTAGCTGGTTTGGTTGACAAATTAGCTTTGTGAAACTTCAGCGAGTTGAGCGGAGAATAGAATGAGGGGATACTGTACTCAGGTGTTATCCCATCCCTACTATGCCAAGAACGTTGACGCGCACCGCCATCATCTTCGGACATATCACAGACCACTCCGTCGCGCTCGTCAGGTAGATGTTGATGAGCGACCGTGGGGATGGGCATCGAGCACTAGTGGTGGCTTCATTAGACGAGGCGACGGTGGACAGGCTGAGGAGAGAGAAGGGAGGGAACTATTGACTTTTCCTCATTAATTATTCGATGAACACATGACTGGAATCCAACAATAATTTGGACATGGATACGGAACCCCCTCGCCTACATCAATCATGCTAGCGACGACATTGGATAAGATTGCTCGCAATGATAAGAAAGTCTAACCTCACGTAATCCGTACCAGTTACGCCAGTTCTATTAGGCAAATAACTTTTGCTTCGTTTCAAGAGACTATGAAATCATTATGTCACATATCATAGTCTAAGTAAAATCCCGACCAAAGCGAATCATATCACGCTTACGCAAGCAACATCATCAATCTTAAAGAAAGAAAAGGGAAAAAGAAATCTCCTCTCTCTCTCTCTCGCCTCTCCTAATTTCACGTCGGCCATGGATCCTGTCCTATTCCCAAATAATATTCAATGCAAAACCTCCATGGTTGAGTGGCGTCCTGAAGAAATGCGAATGCGTAGAAACCCCTCCTCTCCCTCTCTCTCTCTCTCTCTCTCTCCACCGTGACGCAATTTGGAGAAAGAAAGAAATCTCTCTCTCTCTCTCTCTACTGTGATGCAACTTGAGGGGAATAATAAGAAAATGGGGTTGCAGGCCCACGCGGAGTGGGAGAGAGAGGGAGAGAGAGAGAGATACGCAGCTGAGAACGTAAGCAGGAGCCAGCAACCGCGGGTGACGCCATCCCCTTCGTCACCCACACGACTTCACCTCCCCCCACCTCCTCCCCTCCCCTCCCCCAATTTCCTCTCCTTTCTTCATTCACACACCCAGTCAACCGAAGCCCCACAGGAACAGCGAAATCTTTCTTTTTCGCCTTTCCCTTTTCCCCTTCGTTTCCTACCCACGTCCCCCCTCTTCCCTTTGCCTCTCTCTCTCTCCCCTCTCTCTCTCTCTCTCTATTACTCTGTGCGTGTGTGGATGTGTGTGAAAGCGAAAACTGAAGTTTCGTCCGGTCTTCGTCCGTTTTCGTGTTCCCCTTCTTTCCTTATCCTTTCTGGGTTCGGTCACTGCTCGCCCCCGTTGAACCGCCGCCCACCCCCCCCGGGTTTCGTACGTCGCGGCTTCCTTGATTCTTGCTGCTTTTTGCCGTCGCCCTCGACCCATCAATCTTGGAGCTGGTTCTTGATTCCGCCCCGGGGCTCTGCGGCTCGTTCTTGCAACTGGGTTGCTTGATCTCGGGTTGGCTCGGTGAGATCTGTTTGGAATTGAGCGAGAGAGGTGTTCCTGGTGCTTCTTCTGGGGATGATGTTTGCTGGGCATTTTGTGATTTTGGTGGACGTTCTCTGAGATTTTGTGTTAGAGTGTCCGGAACCCGTCCCGGTTCCGTTCTCTTGATGTTTCATACCCCAAGCGGGTTATATTAGATTCAGGGTCGTTCTTCTGATTACGTAGTGTGCTGATTTCCGGTGTCATAGTCCCTTGGTTATATCACCTATATGTGCATGGGCGCTTAATCTGTATCTTTGTGCTTCAGGTTTTGTAGCTATCGATCTCTTGAGTCTGTCTCTCCCTAAACCCATGTATATTTTTCATCTCTATGTGGGGTTTCTCTGATGCCCATTCAGAAGTTTTAGAACGGATTTCTTGAGGTATCGTGTTTGCAGATGAATAGATATCACCGAATCTGGCCTGCCCGTTACCTCTTATATGCGTAGTGCTTTTGAGAATACATGAGGTTTGTGTTTTTCCAGATTGTCCTGCACTTATGAGCACTGCTAGCTAAATTGAGTTTTAGCTCCAGTCATCGCTAGGAAGTGTCTTCCCTACGTCTGGGTTTCAAGGTTGAAGTTCAGTGCACTACAGGTCCTTGAGTAACCTAGCCTTCCCTAATTAGATTTATGGCTTTTTCGATGGAGCCATCGTCATCTTTGAGCTTCACTTCATCTTCCCATTTGTCCAATAACTCCGTCAGCAACAACGCAGTAGGTCCTTATGGCTCTGAGACAGGGCATAGCCCTGATGCCATCAGTCTTGGGAAACTCAGCTCTAGTTTGGAGAGGCTTCTTTCTGATTCCACTCCTGATTATAGCGATGCCGATATTGTTGTTGAGAACATCTCGGTTGGTGTTCATCGATGCATTTTGGCTGCCAGGAGTGACTTCTTCAATAACCTTTTCAAGCGAGAGAAGGGATCCTCTGAGAAGGAGGGTAAACCAAAGTATAACATGGACGATCTTTTGCCTTATGGCAAGGTCGGATATGAAGCCTTTCTGATTTTCTTGAGCTATGCATACACGGGAAAGCTGAAGCGTTCTCCACTGGAGGTTTCTACCTGCGTTGATGATATGTGTAGCCATGATGCATGTAGCCCAGCTATCAATTTTGCGGTGGAGTTGATGTATGCCTCGTATATCTTTCAGATCCGGGAGCTGGTTTCCCTTCTCCAGGTCAGTCCCTCCCTCTCTATGCTGAGCAAAGTGCCGTACCTGTGAAAATAGATTTGTCCATCCAGCATATGTTAATTAAAACACTCAAAATTCAGTCTTCCATAAGTGGTTGCTCCTTTATGGCCCCATTTATATGGTGAAAGATTTATGGAATGTCAAGATAGCATTGTCACATAAAACTCCTCTACATGGTCTTTGCATCTTATGAGAATCTTCCTTCCGGAAGTTTCTTTGAGAATGACTACTTCAAGAATGTTTGGAGCCATGAGGGTGACCAGACTTTGCTGAAATTTGTGACGGATATATTAACTAGCAGATGCCTTAATTTGGTTTTTGCAAGGCCAAGTGGTGGAATAAGAAGGAAAGTGTAGGCGTAATCTAGGATTGTTTGTATCATCTTCATTGTCTCTTTGTGATCTGTTATAAGCTGGAAACCTGCGCATTTGACCTTTGTTTTTTTATCAATCAAAACAAACAAAAATTCCTTATTCAGATGATTTGCATTGTGCTGTAGATAATTTTTAAATTGGTATGTCGTGCAACTGCAGCGACATCTTGTCAACTTTGTTGGGAAGGCTCGATCGGAAGACATCATCCCCATCCTCACCGTCGCTTTCCACTGTGAATTGAATCAACTTGAGATGCAATGTGTTGATAGAGTGGCTCGATCTGATCTTGACAACATTGCTCTTGAGAAAGAGCTTCCCCCTAAGGTTGCAGAAGAGATTAAATTGCTACGTCTCAAGTTTCAACCTAAAGATGAAACTAATTTGGAAATTCCAGACCCCTTACGTGAGAAGAGAATTAAGAGAATTCACAAAGCCTTAGACTCCGATGATATTGAACTTGTTACGCTTCTCTTGAGCGAGTCCAATATCAACTTAGATGAAGCCTATGGCTTACATTATGCTGCAGCTTACTGTGACCCCAAGGTTGTCTCTGAGTTGCTTGGTTTGGGCTTGGCTAACGTCAACCTTCGGAACCCAAGGGGATACACTGTGCTCCATGTTGCTGCAATGAGGAAGGAGACTAAGATAATAGTCTCATTGTTGTCAAAAGGTGCTTGTGCATCGGAATTGACACCTGATGGACAGAATGCTGTCAGCATCTGCCGAAGGTTGACAAGGCCTAAGGATTATAATGCTAAAACAGAGCAGTGCCAGGAAGCAAACAAGGACAGGCTATGCATAGATGTACTGGAGAGGGAATTGTGGAGGAATCCATTGGCAGGAGATGCTTCTGTTTCGTATCCTATTGTATCTGATGATCTACACATGAAGCTGTTGTATCTGGAAAACAGAGGTACTGAATTTTTCGGCTTATATTTGGCTTCTTGTAGATTATGGTGTTGCGCTGAATGTTACAGCATGCTGCCTGAATATCATTAAGATGTTCCAAGCTTCTTAGTGAAAATTTACAAGATGGACGCCAAAGGTTGAGTGCTTTATGTCCCTGTGCGTGCAGTGCAATGAATAGTTCTGGCGGAGATGTCAGGTGTTAAGTGAGGACACCCTACGCTTCATGGAGTTTAAAAAGAAATTAAAATAAATGATGGTTTGAGTTGTTGGAAAGTTCCCCATTCTGGAAGGATAACAAATAATCTCGATTGTGTTGAAGTAATTTGCAAAATGTTTGGTATATGTTGATTCTGTGAATTTAGCCCACGATAAGTCGCATGTCTTAACATTTCTTTGCTTTCCTTGTCCTTTTGAAACCTTTAAGTGAGATAGACATTTGGAAGATTGGAAGAGAGCAACATGCTAGTGCAAGCCTAGATCCAGTGGCATCCCACTGTTCTATAATATGGAGAGAGTTGTGGGGATAGAAGTGATTTCTGTATTAGTCAATGAATTGATGGACATAGAGGCACCTAATCTAGTGGTTCTAGTGGAGGATTTCCTTAAGGTTGGTTGTATAGGTCCATTTTGCTTTTAAACCTTGATAACTCTTTGATAAGGCATCTAAATCATCATGGTTTTCCCTAGGGGCATTCTGAAAATCATGGTGTGTAGTTTTCTTTTGTTGTTTCTTAAGAAAGCTTCCAAATATTCTCAGTACATTATGATTTCACATTGTTTTCTTTCTTAAAAACACCTTTTTTTTTAATCAATGTATATTTATGCTTCTAGGACCTCGATGACTCTTTGATGAGGCATCTAATTCATGATGGTTTTACCTAGAGGGATTCTGAGAATCCTGGTGTGTACTTTTCTTTTTGTTGTTTTTAAGAAAGCTTCCAATATTCTCAGAACATTTTGATATTAAATTGTTTCCTGGAAAACACTTCTTCTTTTTTAATCAATGTATGCTTCTGCATTTCATGATGGTTTTACTTAGAGGGATTCTGAGAATCATGGTGTGTACTTTTCTTTTTGTTGTTTTTTAAGAAAAATTCCAATATTCTCAGTACATTTTGATATCAAATTGTTTCCCGGAAAACACTTTTATTTATTTATTTATTTATCAATTTGTATTTATGCTTCTGCATTTCATGGATATCAATCATTTCTGCAGAATTTATCTCCCTCATTGCTAAGTTAATTAAGACCTTAATACGCTGTTGATATCACCAACTGCAGTTGCATTTGCAAGACTGTTCTTCCCAACTGAGGCTAAATTAGCTATGGATATTGCTCATGCTGAGATGACAGCTGAGTTTGCTGGTCTTTCTGCAAGAAAAGGTTCTAGTGGAAATCTGAGGGAGGTTGATTTGAATGAGACCCCCATAGATCAAAACAAAAGACTGCGATCTCGAATGGAAGCCCTCCAAAGAACAGGTAACTTGAAATGGACTATTTTGCTGATCAGGTTTATTGATTAAGTAAAGTTCTTCCTCTTTCATCTTGGAATGATGTTGAGTCTATGACTAGTAGTTTCTTTGTTCGAAAAAGGGGAAGAGCATAACTTGGCTTGTTTAGTTAATTTTTTCTTGCTTCAAATGATTTAGTTTATAAAATCCAATGCTGGGCCAATGGCTTTTGTGAAAAGAAATTGCATTTCTTACTATAAAGGTGAAAAGAGAAATAAAGATCCAGCTAATAATAGCTGCAAAATGCTACTTCATGCTGTGATGTTGAAATGGGGTAAAAAGAGTCATAAGAGGCTTCGTGACTTCATGATGAAAACAGGAGAGTGCTCTCTACATGCTTCCTAAAAGTGCTCCATGCTGTTGTCCTTTTCCTCCTCCTTGTGCTCTCTCTCTCTCTCTCTCTCTCTCTCTCTCTAAATATATATATATATAGAGTGCGTGGCGCACATGGTGGGTAATGCCAGTTGGGCATTTCGGTGGCTTACGGGGCCAAAGTGAATGCATGTCATTTCCTATCGTAACTTCAATTTCAAGCTGATTGAGCAGTCTAACTAATATCTCTTGCATCGCTGGGAAACATTCTTGCTTTAGATCCCACAGTCTTTGTGATGAGCATGCTTTCTAATGCTGAACAAACTGACTTGGAACACAATCTATCCGATTGTAAATTCGAACTCATTTGTTTCGGAAGTCGGTCGATTACATGTTGATATTATGCAAACAAAGTTTCTTTGTTGATTTCCGTCGTCAAAGTTTCATGCGGATAAGGTCAGTTCAGTTCAATTGTGTAATTCACTGATGAGAACCCATTGTCATGGTTGGCAGTGGAAATGGGTCGGCGCTACTTTCCTAATTGCTCGGAGGTGCTCGATAAGTTTATGGAGGATGATCTGCCCGACCTGTGCTACCTCGAGAAGGGCACACCTGATGAACAGAGGATAAAGACGAGAAGGTTCATGGAACTCAAGGACGACGTCCAGAAGGCCTTCTCTAAAGACAAGGCAGAGATGAGCCGGTCAGGGATCTCTTCTTCATCGTCCTCATCATCCTTAAAATACAATAACAAGATTAGAAGATCGTGAGGACGCACACGAACCAATATGGAATAAACCAACCTATTGAAGGGCAACTGTTCTTTTTTTTCTGGGCAAAGAAGCGAAAAATTTGGCTTCTCTCCTCAATTTGTTGAGCTGACAAAGATAAATTCAGATGTTCATAGGATGTTTTGGTAGTGATTTAAGATGTTTTGGTCTTTTTTTGAGGTCTCCACTTGTTCATGCTAGCCAACAAAGGGATTTGAATTGGATTATGTACAGTTGTGCATTGATTTGCATCTGTCTGTTTTGCAAATGTTATGTACAGGTATAGTTATTTTCGACAGATCAGAATCCATGTTTTGCTTTTAAATTTTATTTTTTTCTGACCATTTCGATCCATCTCTGAGCAGACAAAAGTAATATAATCCAAAAAAAATCCGTGTTGGTAACTAAAACATGGATTCTGATCAGTGAAGTATGCCGAAACTGAAGGTAAAGCCGATACGATCAGGTGTTCCTGATCATCAGAGGGATGATGGTTGATGTGTACTGAGCATTGCACGCAAGTTCGATTTGATTTCCTAAATGGCAAGCCTAACCTGCCAAGTCCAATGGCTCTGATCTCAAATGCTTGCAAGCATGCCTTACGAATTGCGATGTCTTTACTGGATTCGATCAAGCGATGTCACAAACATCTTGGCCTTCGATTTCACCGCTATAGTTCTTGGCACCGGCATGGTGCGGATCTCATAATGTACAAAACTAAATCAGAGCAACTGGTGAACAATGATTTTCGTATCACCGATGACACTTACAGCTTGTAAACTATCGCTCTTTCACTGCATTCAAATATATGTAAGCCTCCATCCGCTGGCGGTACCACTTCTTCAAGTAAGAAATCTATATCAAATTTGAAGACGAAATTGCTCTGCATCTGCAATTCGAGATTTCTGAAGATTAGCATGTAAGAGATGATGCTTCGGATTTGTAATTCTTTTACTTCGTTGTGCTTGATCAATAGCTAAAGTGATTATGGATCGTCGAATTTAATGGGATCTAACCAGACTACCGACACCAACACACCAGGAGTCTGCTCAAAAAGGGAGCAAGAGGGTGTTGCATCTTGCATGATTACAAGCTCAATCTCCAGAAGCAGAGTGCCTTTTTTCTAATACATGAACAATTACGACACGGATGATTTATCAACATTGATTGAGCAGTGTCGATGGAAGTAATCGCTATATATGCATTCTGTCGCCTCGATTCGCAGCAATATTTCGGTACTCGCATTACACCTTGTCTTATGGATTCTATCCTCTTTAGATGCAAACACCGATATATGAGCCTGATCCTGAACAGTTTTCCTATTATGCGAGCAGCAGATCCATGCCATGCCGGACTTGCTTCACTCAGATGTTCGTAGAACACTTAAAACAGATGGACCCCAGCTGTGGCCATCGGTGGCTGCTACAAGTAGCGGGACAGCAAAGTGGCAAGAACGCCCAGGGGCCGCCAGGTACAGGCGAGATGCATACCGAAAGTATCGACATTACAGCAGTTCATTGCTCGAGAAACCGGCATCTGAAAGCTATACAACCAAGCTTAGCGGGGGCAGTTCCGACGATACAATGCAACTGGGTCGATTGAATAAGCTCTTGAGCATGGATTGGAGTCTGCTACCGCCAAAGCAGCTGGGACTTTTACAGCGCGTTTGTTTATATTTCTGTTCAAAAATTGTTCCAGTCAGTAAACTTGTTCGGGAATAAAAAAATAAATAAAAACACGTTTGGTAAATTTATATTCTTTTTTATTTCTTTTAATTTTTTGATATTTTTATTTTATTTTTCCTTTTTTTTTCTTCTTTTGACCGGTGTAGGCCATAGCGAGGCCGCAACCGGCCAAAGAAAAAGAAAAAAAAAAAAAGAAGAAAAGAGATGAGAGAGAAAATATGTTTTTCAAAAGTGTTTTGGAACAAAAAACAACTGTATTTTGTTTCTTATTTCTGTTCTAATTTTATTAGGAACAAAAATATAGGTTTTGAACAAAACGCAAATAAACGCGTTTCTGTTCTTTTTATTCCCATGAATAAAAAAGAAAAAAAAAAAAAATCTGTCCATGAAAAAAAATACAAACATGCATGCCCTTACATCATTGAAAAAGAAAAAGAATAGCCTCCGATGGAGGACGAGTTAAAAATGAATGAAAACTAGTCCTCTGCCGAAAGGAGATTGGCCATAGTCATGTGTCACAGTCACGAAATTTCCATAACCAAGAGACCGTGCATGATCGAGGAAGATCTCCCATGGTTCCCACTAGAATTTCTAGAATGTTCCCAAAGATAGGTAAGACGGTAATTGCGCCGGGATCTAGAACTCTCCTACATAAATGTGGATTTCTGGAAGATTCTCGGGGATGGACGAAACGGCAATTGCGCTAGGATCTAGAGCTCTCCTAGCATAAATATCTGTAAGTGGTAGTTTAGGAGATGCAATCTCGTCCACGGGATGAGATCTCGATCAATGGTTGTAATTTAAAGGCTTTGAGTATAAAAAGGGGCGCTTTCTCCCTCATTTGTATCATCTAACCATTTTATAATCACGGTCTCACTGAAATCCAAAAGAGCCTAAATCAAGCTGAAATCCAAAAGAGCCTAAATCAATCCAATCCAAAAGAGCCTACAAAAGAATCCGTGATCTGAAAGTTGCGATCTAAAAGAACCTAAATGTAAGCAATCCAAACTACAAGTCCAATTGTCATTGCCAAAAATGCTATCTTAGCATCGTAAGGGATCCACTCTCGATCACTCCTCGTTCGTTCGAGAAACCTCTTGGACATGCTTGCTTTTGGGCCGTACATAATGCTACAAGATCCGAATCCCCGTAAGTAAATCATCGACCCGTCCTTGGATTGCCAAAAAAGCTATCTCAGCATCAGCTTCGTAAGGGGCAACAGACCCGTCATGGCATTCGTAAGAGGCAACAAGACCTGTCATGGCATTCGTAAGAGGCAACAAGACCCGTCATGGATTGCCAAAAAAGCTATCTCAGCATCAGCATCGTAAGGGGCAACAAAGATCCAAAAGAACCTAAATCGCAAGCAATCCAAACTACAAGCAATTGTCACGGGTCAATCGATCCACTCTCGATCACTCCTCGTTCGTTCGAGAAACCTCTTAGACATGCTTGCTTTTGGGCCGTGACACAATGCTACAAGATCCGAATCCCCGTAAGTAAATCATCGACCCGTCCTTGGATTGCCAAAAAAGCTATCTCAGCATCAGCTTCGTAAGGGGCAACAAGACCCGTCATGGCATTCATAAGAGGCAACAAGACCCGTCATGGATTGCCAAAAAAGC
The DNA here is from genome assembly GCF_016545825.1 of Eucalyptus grandis. Taxonomy (NCBI): domain Eukaryota; kingdom Viridiplantae; phylum Streptophyta; class Magnoliopsida; order Myrtales; family Myrtaceae; genus Eucalyptus; species Eucalyptus grandis. Next base: position 25,100,755 of record NC_052616.1, read on the forward strand.
TATCTCAGCATCAGCTTCGTAAGGGGCAACAAAGACCCGTCCATGGATTGCTAAAAAAAGCCATCTCAGCATCAGCTTCTAAGGGGCAACAACATAAGAAACGGGTCATTCTCCTCCTTCAAGCCTTCCACGTGCAACCATACCAATCAAAATATGATAAATTCATCAGGAATGATAACTTTAACTTACTTTAACCACACATGACCAGGTTCATACCTCGATTAGCTCGTGTACTATTAAAAGGGTGATCTTTACTGTATTTTTTGTATTTCTCAGCAGCAGCTCCTTCTGACTCAAGCCGACGAGGCTTAGGAGCAAGGTGGGTTTGAGCAAGGGGCAAACTGCAAGATCCAAGCTCTGCTGGAAGCAAGAGCAGCACTTAAAAATGTATCATGAATCGAATTGATATGGATGCGCATGACAAAATTTCTGGAACAGAAATTGATTTCGATCGAAATTGATTTCTCAATTTCTATTTCGAAACGAGAAGTTAAAAATTTTAGCTTCGAGAAATAGAAATCTGTTTCAGAATTAGAAATTAAATTACGAAATCAAACGGATTTTTGTTCCAAATATATTTCAGATAACAGAGACAAACCTATTTCAGAGAACAAAGAAATCAAAAAACAAAAATTTTATCATGCGTAGCCTATATGAGCCATCTTCACTTAAAACCTCGAATTAATGTATCATGAATTGAATTAATATATTATAAGATATATAAACTATTTATACACACCAATTCTCTAATATGGGATACTTCTAACACGACTTACTCGTCTATTTTAATACCTTTTAATACATTTTGTCTTTTAATACCTTTTGTCTTATGTTATCGTGACTCCTTCCAATTATTTATTCTTCGGAAAATTGGTTCTTCAATTTAGATTAGTCGATGTACATACAAAAAGTCGAGTCATAAATATTCAATGGCTATCGAATACTTAATAAAGTGAACAAAACGCATCTCCTAAAACCGAGAAAAACATTTATTAATTTGTGGGAAGAGAAAAGAACTTCTTGAGCCCTAGTGGCAGTCTTATTTTGACTTTAATCAGTCACAGGTCAATTTATTTTATTTTATTTTTCAAAAGAAACCCATCATGAAAACTTTCCAAACACGAAGACTTCAAGCTGCTGCATTGCTTGCGCCGCAAGCAGCCCTGCGCAGGACCGTGAAATGGACGACGCACGCGTTCGTGTCCCACAGCATCCCGATCTCGTCGTCCTTCCCCGGCCCTCGCCGCTGGACGAACCGCCGGTTCCAATCCCCGTTCAGCAGGTAGCTGTTCGACGACGCCCAATGCCGGAACACGAGCCGGTGCTCGTCGCCCGTGTCCACATCCCTTACAGCCACTTCCATCCCTTCCTGGCTCTTGACCCGCCTCACCGTCTCTTCACCCATCCACTGGAGCACGTGGATCCTCACGCGGAAGCAGCAGCCGCCACAGGTGCCCGAGGTCGCTGGGCTTGAGCTTCTTCTTGATCTTCCACGGGTCCTCGTAGAGCACCAGCTCCGTGGAAACGCCCGGGTAGCGCTCCTCTCCTTCCTCGCGTCTCGGGACAGGCCGGTTGTTGTTCCTTCTTAAGACGGCACTGCCCGACGATCGCCTCGTCTCCACACATGAAATGTGGGTTTCGTCGGAGGCCGACGGCTCCAAAGATTCCCACCCATCACGCGTGGCGAGAGCGGTTCCTTGATGCCGGTTGCTGCCATTGTTGTCCCCGACCGAGGAAGAGGAGCTTTCTTGAATGTCGGTGCAGGCCTGAGTAGGGAATAAGACGATGGTTCGCGTGCTCCCATTCCTCCTCTCATCATCAATGTTGTTGTGGGCTGCATCGGAAACGCAGGACAAAGAGGCCACCGACGACGGCGCTGGTGGCAAGCCTCCATCCATGATGATCGGAGGAGACTTGGGGTTGAAGAAATCGAACATGCATTTCCTAAGTCAAAATCAAGTTGTGAAGTGCGAACTTTAAATACAGAGTAGAAATTTCCAGGTAGTGCAGTGAGTGCAGAACTACACGTTTCCTAAAATGTGATGATTTAACGTAAGCAAATAACGAAAGATTATTAGATTCCATGTGTTTCGCTTTTATCTCTTCATAAAACATGTTCAGTTTGAATGAAAAGTTATAGAATCCCAAGGATTAACTCCCTTTTCTTGGATTAATTTGAAGTGTGCAGCCCTTGTAATCTTTCTATTTCACAATCCGTATTCATCACTATATCGATAGTTGGTCCCAAAAAATAAAAAAATTTGGCCCAACTTATAATTGCCTTTATATATATAATTATCAAATCTTTCCCTAATACCTCTCGAGGTAGGTGACGCCACAAAGATTGGGACTAAACCAAATGCACTCCACTCTTTTACAGCAGCGACAGAATGTAACTGCAGAGAAAAGTACCCTTCAGAAAACTGCAGAGATCCTGCAGGTTGGGATCTCCATTTATGCTCCTGGATATTTGCTTGATACCCTCCTGACGAGATTGGTTACCAATCGACAGTGGCTGCGGCACAAACCCCGGCCTGCTTCCGGGTGCAGATCAATGCTGATGCCATGGTTGACGGTCTCTAGAAGAGAATTGCTTAGATATGCTAGACAAGAGAGCAAACTAGAGAATTGCTTAGATATGCTAGACAAGAGAGCACCCAGAACTTAAGGATGTCACGTATAAAGGAATGGTTCGCGGACATGGGAACGAGGACGTGATCCACTAAACTTGCGACTTTGAAAGCAAACCAGCATGTTCAGATGATGCTTATTTATAGGTCTGGACTCTGGTAAACCAATAACATGGGGCAACTTTCAGAACATTCGATTTTCAAAGCAAGGATTACACAAAATGAGAAACGCAGTGCATTGATAACTGCAAACTTTCCTTGATTGCCTGCTTAAGCAGGGTCTTGAAGGCACTTGTTAATAAGATTCTTTGTTAATTTAGAGAGAAAATTATAACTGCAACAATCCTTCACAGCTGAAAGAGAGAGTCCTAGGCCCATACAGTCTCCCCAAATCATCAAAACAATCAACCTTGCCTAGTACGATTCACAGACAACATTGTTGAAGCACATCTAACTATGATTAAATGTTACAGTGATGAGCAATTACATGCAAAGAACCGGGACGAAAGCATCTGGCAACTTTTTCATTACTTAATTTCATTGGCAAAAGAACCTAGCACCATGTACCAAAATGCTCTCATTGAAAGCGTTTTTAGAAATTTTGTGTACACTGATGGCATCAGAGAATCTACACTAAAAAGAATGTCAGGAAGGGTATCTTTAGCCTGAATTTGGTGAATGTTTTATACTTTCCCACATCTCTGCACCATCAGGATGAACACCTACAAAATACCGTACAAAACGAGCATCCGAGCATGCAAGGATGGAGCTGATGGACATCATTGGCTTGACTGCACCTCTATCCCTTGACCAAATGTACATTGATACTCTTTTTTGTATTCTCTCCATATCATAGCATAAATATGCTGGAAAGGCCACAAGGATTTCCAGTGGATAGCCCAATCGGTTGATTAAGTAATCAATCTTCTTCTCAATGACATCTTTTGTCTGGTTCAGCACTGTAGGAGCTTGTTTAACAATTTTTGAGGCCAAATTGAAGTCCAGACCAGCTTGTACAAGACAGTCAAACCTTTCCTGCAACTGATCCCCTCTTCCTCTAAACCGTTTCAATGCTTTTGTCATCTCCTCTGAGTTTTCAACAAAGCCTAACCTCATCAAGAATGTTTTTTTCTCTATGTATTTAGTTGGATCTTGGTATAGTGTCCCTACCCTCCACTTGGATGCCAGCTGGAACAATTTCAAAGGATCTTCCTTTATCATAACAGCTAAGCAGTCTCTTATTACTTTCAATTCTTTACAGACAGTTTTGGGTCCTTTGAGGGAAGATGAGGCCAAAAGCTTCATGTGGTTGGAAACTATATCAGCTATTAAATCCATTTCCACTCTGATTTCAGTCAGAAAGCTTACAGCTTTTGAGATATTTTTCAAGGACTTCTCAGACAGAATGTAGGGATTTTCAGCAAACAGTACATAGGCCTCATCCACATTGATGCCCACTTTCAATAATAGGCCAAAAACCACATACACCTTCCTTCCCGAGCCATTGAACAGAAAAGCAGGATTTCTCTTGAATAATTCACCCATCCGATTCTCTCCATTATTCGCTTTCTCAAGGAACTCTATGGTGTCAAGAATTCTGCCCCAACTGTATCTTTTACTATCAGATAAATACTCTCCGATACAATTAATATCTACGCCATGCCCTTTCAGTTTATCTAGGACCTTGACAAACTGTAAATCAATGCCGCCGACCAACAGTGTAGGGCAGCAAATCACCAGCTTGATTATTGTCGATTTACTTAGACCTATATCCTCGTATGCCTCCAATCTCGATATCAACACCCCAATATTGCACCGAAAAATATCTCTCGCTTCTTTAAAAATCTTACCAATCTTGTTCCTCGGAATCCCGTAATTACACAAAGTCTGAAAATTCTCAAGCATGAGATGATCATCGCTTAAAAACATCATGTTCCGCGGAAGAAGCGACTGCACCTCAGATGGGCGCACGCCCAAGCTCTCGAAGAAGGGCTCGAACTCATTGATAGGATTATACCTAAGAAATCTCTCTATAGCCGGAGCAACTTCTTTTTCAGCATTGACATTGGAGAGCAGATCCTGCACGAAGTTCGGCGAGTTCTTGCTAATGTACTCGGCGTCGGAGAAGCTGAAGCTCCTGGTGCAGTGCAAGTAGTCGAAGAGCGCCTCCTGCGCCTTGCTCCTGGTGACACGAGAGAACCGGTGAGCCAACCGGGTCCCCGCCGATTCACCCAGCTCGAGGCTCGAGCGGCTAAAACATCGAAACTTCAAGGAAATGGGAGACGGGTCCATTTTGGTTCGGGACATTTCGCAAACACGAGGAGGGCATAGCAGACGGTCACCGAGTTGAGCCATCATTCTAGACAAAGGGGCCAACTTTCCGCGGATTCTGGCCGTAAACATGTCACGGCACCATCTGGGTTGAGCCTATGCGGAATGATTAAGCGAAGAGGCTTCGTGGGTCATTCACCATGGCTCTTCGCGGCCGACTCTGCAGCTGAAAATGGAACGGCGGCAGAGAAACCGGAGGAGGGTCTTGACGGCTTGCTCTGCGGCGGCGGCGGCGAAGCCAGCACCGACGGCTGCTTCCGGGTCACGCGCGCCGGAGCTCGAGTTCGGCTCCGGCGGAACGCAAGGGATGGTGGAAAAGATAAACCCTAGTAAACCTCGAAGAAGAAGGGGGGAATGCAGGGAGGGAACACAGGCGGGTAATTTAGGGTAACGTTTCTATTTGGAGGATTTTCAGAAATAGTTTATTTTTACTTCAGGTACCAGGTAAACTAAAGTATTTTAATTATTTTCCATGACGACAATTTGGCAATCTTGCGACAACGACGGAGTTTCTGCCAACAGTTTCCGGTGACCGTGGGTGGCCGAAGGCCGTCGGCGGTTGGAAGAAGAACAAAAGAAAATTAAAAAAGAAAAAAATGATTTTTTTTTATTTTGGAAATAAAAAGTTATTATTTTTTATTTGTTTCAAATCTATTTCTTACCACTTTTCTATTTCATGTCAAGATTACAAAATTGAAATAAAAAACAAAAATCAAAAGAAATAAAAATGTTACCCTGCAGACCCTTAACCTTAACTTTCCATGTTTGTTTATCATGATAATCGAGTTAATCGTAAGTGTTGATTATGTGATTATTATAAAATCCAATTAAAATGATTACACTATTTGCGATCTTAAAAATAAATGAGAATTTCTTCCATCAATTGAGGAAATTCTTAATTTTGGCATGAGCTCTCAAATTTTTTTGACTTTTTGATCCAATTGGAAGAAGTCTAATTTTTGAAGTATTAATTGATCATATAATACCAAAATACAAGTCAATAAGTCGGAATTCAAACAAAAAATTCAGTAACTAAAAACTCTAAATCTTGTCATACAAGTCAAACGAGCCTCGTTTTCCTTAGAAATCAACGAAAGTGAATAGCCGCATCCTTCATGACGTGGGGGACATGTGACATATTCTCAATACCTCAATTAGATGATACAGAAAGCTCACACATCCGTGCTTGTTAAGTTATCTCATTAGATTAAATTCCATTAAAAAAAACTTAAAAGCATGAGTAATCGAAATGCATTAAATCAACTTCATCGATTTTCTTCGATTTGACAATTCTTCATAGACCCACCATGCATGACCCCTTCGTAACAATTTGATATAGAAGGAGTTTTACATGAGAAAAACGACAATTTTTTTATAGAGGAATTGCTGAAGAACACATTTCGGGAATCACACGACTTACCGCAAGGCATTATTTAGATGTAAATTTCAGGAGAGGCTATCCTAGAACCTCAACACTAGAACCCCTTCGGACACTTTAACAATAAGAGGATTCGAATCCTGAACTCTGCAATGAAGAAGATAATTCACACTAACTACGTTGCCTATGGTTGGGTGGGAGACACGATTGATCCTACATAACTTCAGCAAAAAAAACAAGATTGATCTCACATAAACCTAGGCAAACGAATTTGGTCATTCGACCAATTTTTTAGGTAAAAACAAGAAAAGTTGACTTTGGGAACATTAAATTCCAATGCCCTAGGCATCGGGGTGTTCGAATTATCCCGTGAATTGTTCAATTAATTTTCCCGGTGGTTGGCAAAAAAAGGAGAAGGGGAACTTTATTTTATGAAAATGAAATCTAAAGTTGTGATTTTTCTTGGATGGAATTGCAAGGAATGGGAACCCCATCCAACGACCCAATCCGAGAGAGAGAGAAAGTAGAATTCACAATCAGACAGCAACTCCTATTTGCCCTCACGCACTTCTGCCTGCCCGCCTGCCTGCCCACCCAATCCCCCTGTCTCTCTGTCTCTCTCTCTCTAGCCTTCCTTCATACTTTATTGGTTTGGCAATTCGCCCAAAAATCATTGCTTTCGGTGGGAGATTCCATTTCGATCGGGAGTTAGCCTCTGGGGTGGTTGAATCTCATCTGGGTTCTCGTCGTTTCGCCTTGTGATTTCGAGTTCCGATTTGCCCATCTGTCGAAAACCCCTCCCCCACCCGCATTGCGCGTTTTCCCTCTCCCCCTGGATTGGCTGCGTTCTGGGTCGGTTCCGGCTTCGATTCCCTCATCTGGGTTCGGGCGCTCGGCCGGCGTTCGCGCTCTTTCGGTTCGGGTGAGTGGCGTTCTCGTTTCCCCGCATTGTGCTCTCCGGTTGTATTCGTGGTAATTTGTGCTCTGCGACTTGGGTTGTGGACTATTTTCTTGGGAAGTGATTCTGGGCTGGGAGTCCATTTTCTATGCGTGTGTTGCTCGAGCACCCTCTTCATTACCTTGCAGGCATTTGCTTTTCTCTGCTCCCCCTTTTCGTTTTTTGCGGGATAGATGGAATTTATAGGTGTGTGATTGTATTAAGAGTTCTTCCAGTTCGAGTTTTGTACTTGTTGTTGTTCTGGCAGCTGATCTTTGCTCTGCTAGTAAGGACTTATCTAGCACCATCTTGTGGTGCGATTTTAAGGTAACATCTGTTCGTGGGATGACCGTGTTTTGGTTAACAGAGCAGAGCGTGCGAGCATTCTTATTTCTGGTTGTGCTTTTGGTTGTTTGATCAGTGCCGGCATGCATCGATGTGTGTTTGCGGTTCAGATCTCTTTTGGTCGCTGTTATTTGTTTGTCCATGCCCTGATGCCTCACTTGTTGACGTTACATACTTTCCCGTTGACACCTTCAAAGTGTCTTCTCGGAACAGCTCTTGTGTTGGATACCTTGCCTCCATTGAACTCCTGTTTTTCTTTCTTTTGGGTCATAATATCACATTAAAGTGCTTGATGTGTGCATTAAAGAGTAGAATGAAAACCATGATGGATAATCTTGAAGCTCTGAATGATTTTCATGTTCTTTATTTTTGGCTGTTCCCAAAGTAGAGTTCTTGGTGTGTGTGATGTGTTCAATTATCTTGAATAATTTCCTTTCAAACATTATCGTTGTGCAAGTTTAGAGAGAACAAAGTAAGGGAAAGAACAACAAGCATTGATGTGAGGTTGATGCAGATTAGAATGATTTAACTGGTTATGCTTAAACATTGTCCAGAGAGTAATAGTCTGCTAAAGCATATTCAATAATTTGTTGGGAAAATCCATCATAGGCTCTTAGCTACGACTGACTAATTTGCTGATGCTGCTCTCAATTACTGGAGTTTATTTCTTGGTCCTTTTCCTTTTGCAATAATAGTTCTTGAATTGGCAAGCCTTTCTAAAGATATGACTCTTTCTAGCTCGTACATGAAAAGCACATAGGGAAGTTTTCTTTATCAACTTCACTAAGACGCTGAAAATTATTTTCTATCAGGTGAACTTGTCATTATGGTGCTGGAGATGACTTATCCTTTCATATGCCTTGCAAATTTACCAGCTCTCTTATGAATTGCTGTTGCAGCATAAAGAGCCAAAATGGATAGGGGAAGACAGTACTAGAAGAGGCAGGAGGCACAAACAACCTGGAGATCCATATGTGACCAAAAGAGTTCATCATGCGGGCAATTTCCAACAACACTGTTACGACTATGGAGGCTTACAGGAGCCAGGCTGAAGTGTTGGTCAAAAGCTATCTATTAGCTGATACCATAGTTCCATTTACGTCCGTCGTAGCTGGCATTTTGGCCTGTAAATTGGTATGCTCTTTCAGCGAATTTACTCTTTTCCCTTCCAATGTGAAGCTTTTTTTCTCCAATTTTGCTTGGCTTTCTGAGTTTTGGCTGGGTCCTCGGTTGTAGCAATGCTATTTCCATAATTGACAGTGACAAAACCTCTTTTAACTAGAAAAGTATACATGTGATCAGACATCTTCTTTCTACATTAGTAGCGTTGTTATTCCTTTACTTTCCTTTTCCTGACATTCAAATATCTTACAGGTGTATGATCTCTCCGAGTTAGTCAGTATGTTTTACTTCAGAACTTATTCAAGTCTGACAAAAACACAACGCACTGAGTGGAATAACCGGTGGGTGGATATGATAAAACCTGCTTAGTGAGTTATAAGTATAGCTTTATGGTTGCTTCTAATATCAATCTTTTTTTAGTGGTATGTCAACAGTCCATGCCATTTTCATCACGACCATGTCACTATACTTTGTGTTCTGGTCTGATCTCTTCTCTGATCGACTTGCTGGCCCTGTGACTTTTCGACATTCACCTCTCTCTAATTTTTTCCTTGGGGTAAGTTTCTCTCCTTCTGAACTCATTTGAAGTTTTGTCTTCTTTCTGAATGGTTGGAACATGACCGTCCGTGCATAGAATGCAATGTAGACTAGTTCTAAGCCTTTCTATGCCAGAAGACTATCTATTAATGAAAGTCTTTTTCCCTTTGGAAAGGTCCTATGTCTATAGTATGCAGAAACTTATTTTCTAAGACTGATACGTTCATATTATATCGATGTAACTAGGATTGATTTAACTGGCAATGTGTTGGGCAATAAGTAGAGTTTATGAGCATATTCTTTAGTCAGATAGCCTATATCATATTGTTGTGCTTTTCCACCTCCTTTCTTATGTGACTTCTCATTAAATGAATATATATTTGCAATGACATAAGTTTTGAATCCTGACATTTCTTTCCTTTTCAACAAAGTAAAAAGGGGAGGACAACATATTCAAGTCAAAACTCGATATGGGGAAGTTTTCCTGCATAAATTGCTTTGAAATCTGGTTAAGAGGAGCCATCTACTCTTGAAATTATTTATTTTCTTCATTTCTCACTACTACTGTGGATAGAAAGAGTCTCCACCGGGGTTCCATTTCCAATAAACATGTTGAAACCATAGGACAAGTCCTTAATAATTGACTCCCTACAGCCTTGCATTTACAAAGAGGGAAATCGTGCTTAAGGTTTTATCCGGATCTTTGCGGGGTGTGCACATGAGTGATAAAGCCACCTCAAATCCAACTTAAATATGACTTTGCGAAAGACACTAACAAAAAACCTTGTGAATTATGAACAAAATTAGCTGTAACTTTTATACAGACCTCCGCTGCCTTGATGATAGTTTTTTATTCCCCCAGCCCCAGCCTCCAGTTTTGGTGGTGATGCGCTCTCATAATTTTTATTCTCCCAAGTCTTCTCTAGCGAGGTTTAGTTTCTTCTGTTGTAACAAACACTCTGTAGGTCTTCATTGAGAGGGCTAGCAAGTTCCCTAGGTAGATGCCAGAATTTTTGAACAAGCAGAGAAGCCTTCTGATTGGATAGAGAATTGTTCCTCCAGTCCAAGTGAAAACATAAATTAAAGTAGCAAATTTGAGCAATTGTTAACTGCGATTTGAAGTTATATGTACAGTAGCCATTCTGAAATGTAGATCTCATAATGCGTACTGCCTCTTGAGGAGCAAATTATATTTATTGCCATCAGTAGACAGTGCAAAAACAGCTGTATTATGATCCATTTTATTAATCATTGCTCTTAATTAGTTGATGTTTGAAGTTTGTCAGCAGCACCAAAATTTTTGGAGGACAAATCTATTTAAAGAACTTGTAGAAGCACACCACTTCTTTGTAGAAACAATTTCTTTGGTTATGTGCTAAATTGGCTATCCTTGGCAGCAGTCCAAGATAAGGTTCACCTGATTATGTTCTTCTTTGAAAAGAATCTGTAACATTTTTTACAGGGAATGTTTTGCAGGGTTGCAACACCATTTTTTCATTATGTCCTTTTACTTGCTTGCCTAGATAATCAACAGTTATGGCCCTTATGAAGATATTGCTCAAAGTGAAATCACTTGCCCTCCATGATCCTCCCTGCCCTGGCCTATTCTCTGCTTATCATGCACCACTTAGGGACCCCAATGCTTTTCCAAAGAAGCTAGAATTTTCGAAATTTGTATGATCCAATATCTCTTCTTCTGCATTATATTTTCAATTGAGAAATCTAAAACACAATTCCATCATCCTTCAAGCTTTTCCACTCCTAGATGCAAAGTAACGCATTTAGAGTTATATAATTAATGAACTCTAGCCTGTTATAATCCTTCCTCTTCAAAATGAGCTCAAAATTCTGAGAAATTTTTGTCCATAATCATTCTTACCTACTGTCAATCCTCACTCAGTGATCAATTTTTGAACAAAGTATTTAGTAGCATAAATAGATCTTAGCATAATTATAGATGCAGTGCCAGCTTGAACCAGAGTAGCTCTAGTAGTCAATGAGCGGCAATCACTACCACAAAATACACTACACTGGATTCCCGGCTATTCTTGAGTAAATTTTGTTCCTCATACCTTGTACTTTGGAAATATCTCATACATTCACCGGGACACTTTTTGAATGGTGAACCTTGGCTTAGATTTGACTTCATGTTTGGGAAATCAACAGAGTTCCTCTGAACAAACACAGGTAAGTGCTGTGTGAACTGAAGTGGCCTGAGCTAAGTGGACTATCCTGTGTGATAATGATATATTAGAATGGTAGGCTTCACTTGAAGTTTACTTCTGTTATCATATATACTTTCTATGGATGCACCTTGTTGCTGCATTGATAGCTTGCATTATTGCCAATATATGTTGCGATGGTTCTTCAGCTGGTGGAAAATCTTTTGGCAGGTTTCTGTTGGGTATTTTCTTTCAGATCTCGGAATGATATTTTGGCTCTATCCTTCTTTAGGTGGAATGGAGTATGTAAGTGATTTCTTGCTTATGGATCCATGGATTTTATATTAAGTTTCCCTTCCTTTTGGAGCATCAGTAAAGTTTTCTTGCTCATGCATCTTTTCGTCTGTACTGTCATCTCAAACTAATTTTATTTCTTTCTATTTAGCTAGGTAGTGAGACTTAACATTGAATTGCTAGCTAAATGAATAGGGAGATTGAAAAAGAGTTAAATCTTCATAATTAAGACAGATCTTTGGCTGAGTCTGATGATTTATTGAATTTACTAAATACCGTTTGTCAAAACAAAGTTCAATTCTGAAACAATAACCTTGAACAGAGTTATATGCTCAAATATGGTATTGTGGATGATTTGACTTATGCAAATACACTGAACAAGAGAAAAGGGTAGATTTCTTCATAGAGGCAAGTAATAGCTGCTGATGAGTCAGTGCCCCTTGGTTTCAGGTTATACATCATTCACTTTCTGGAATTGCCGTAGCCTATGCTATGGCTTCTGGGGAAGGGCAGCTTTATACATACATGGTCCTTATATCCGAGATTACGACTCCAGAGATCAATATGAGATGGTATGTTTGTTATAACTGGAGTCCTTTATTAGCTTTTCAAGTAGTCACTGTAATATGCATTTTGAAGGTTTCTCGACACTTCTGGGATGAAGAAGTCTGCTGCGTACCTCATCAATGGCATAGTCATCTTCATTGCCTGGTTGGTGAGTCTTTATTCTATTTCTTTGTCCTTCCGAGATCTAGACTCTCAGAGGCAATATCGGGACAGAGAAAATATCTTAGATATTTGCTTGGAGGGTTGTTTATTACACCTAGGCCAGGGTATGCTGATTGTGTCTGTCAACCTTGTAGAGATATTTTCCCACTTCATATTCAGATATATCATGAACTGTCATGACTTATGAGGGAGAAGCTCTTTTTTGAGCTGGTTCTGATATAGTGCTAAGCATACTCTATGTTATGTGCAGGTAGCCAGGGTGCTTCTGTTCGTTTACTTGTTCTACCACGTTTATTTGCACTATCATCAGGTGACAGCAGCTTTCTGAGAACATGCGTTTAATTTGCATCTCCAACTTTCCAAGGAATCTCCAACTTCAGATTCCTTGGAAGACCTGTTATGTCCTTCATCATAACTAGTTAGTGTCTTCTTTCGTGGTGTGCATACAAAGTCATGGCACCTTTTTTAATGGACAGCACTGGCTGTTGGAGATGTCAAGAATTTGATATTAGAACTAGAAATTTGTGGATTCTAACAAGATTTGAGTAAGTGCCCTTCAGGGAAAAAGAAAGACGTAATGAACTCAGCCTGTTAAACATTATTTTTCTGGCTTCCCAGGCATGTGATGCATATCTCATCGTTTTTAATCATATTAATAGTACAGCAAGTATATTTTTTTAGAAGTCCAATACCTACTAGTTCAATGGTATTCTTGTGTAGTAGTGTAGTCTGTTGTCTTTTGACCTGTCCATCGGTTACTTCTGTATTCACAAACAAATCTCAGCGATGATACCATGACACTTTTGTCTTCTTGGCAGGTCATTGAGATGCACATATTCGGGTATCTATTGGTCTTTGTGGTGCCGGCAGCGCTTGCGCTCATGAACCTGATGTGGTTTGGGAAGATCATCAAGGGTTTGATGAAGACATTAGCTAAAAAGCGGTGAAGATCACACGTACATTCTGCCATCCGTTTTGCCACATGCCCTCCTAGATTCTCTGTTGTAAAATTTGTGGTCACGTTACCCTCATAGTAAGAAGTCTAAACAGCCCACAGAATCAATATGATCATCAAACTGACTGATAATCTTGTCACTGTACATGTCAATAGTTTCTGATTCCGATGCCATATATAATGGGAAGAAGTGAGTGAGGTTTTCTTGACTTTGTGGACTGGTGTTGCTGATTTTGTAGTCTTGATGATGCACTCACATGATCTGTTTTGAGACCTGCAATGCCAAGTGGGTTCATGGAGTACAAGTAAACATGGTTTCCAAGGCCACTGGCAATTGCAAGTAACATGGAAAAGATTGAGACTTTTCTCACATGGTAAAAAATCAAACGAGAGGGCGACAAGCCAGGAAGGTAAGCAGCCAAACGGGAGAGAGTCAATGATCGATGAAGCCAAGAACAGCAATCATCACAGACAAAAGGGTGGCAGATGAAACCCAAGAAGAGAAGGCAATGTGCCTGCAAAAATGATGTGGTTGGAGGGGGGCTAGGCCCGTTTGGTTCAACTTTGGGGAAAGATCTACGTAAGACGGGATAAAAGTAGGTGATCGAAAGCCGAAAGAGTGGGTGGATCTTTAGGAGTAAGAAGTAAGCAAGTTAAAAACGAATCTTTTAAGCAAGTTAAAAGCGAATCTTTTGAGCCGGCATAGGTTTGTTTAAAGGAAAAGTGTTTTAGGAAATTGCTTTTTGACTATGGAAAACAAGTTTAGATTGATGAAAAATAAATTTTCCTTTTGGTAAGAAAGAAATCACTTTATGTAGATTGCTAAACAAATGAAAATCAACCATTTTTCTCAAAGATGATTTTCACGAAAAATATATTCCTTTATCAGGAATTTTTCGGCAAAATAAATATATTTTTAATATGTTTTAAAGAAGTCTTTCCATTTTTCAGCAAATGAACGAGAAGTGATTTAGGAAAGGACTTGCGTATTGGACCGATGTAAATAAACGAGCCTTCTATTGTTAAGGGTCTCAATCATCTTTTTTGACTTCTATATTTCGTGAATATCGTGTCCAGGGACAAATGTGTCATTTCACACGTTTTAATATTGAAAATTTTTCTATCCTATAACAATTTTTTTTTATAAGATTTCAAAATTTTAAAAATATTATTCTTTTCCATAAAGAGCACTGCATATTGCTCGTGTTGTCCATTTTCATCACAAATTTCTTTATCTTACTCTCATAACTCAAAATCTCCTAATGTGATGATGGTGCTCGATGGTTTAGATGTCAATTTCCTGTGTAGCCGCATGAAAAAACAACTAAGTTAGCAACTACTAATTGAAAAAAAAAGCCAACCTAGCTTTAATTTTTTTCTTACTTTTGTTCATAATCCCTTTCTCGCTCATTTTCTGTACACTATCGTATTACTTTTTATTTCTCATATGGGAATATTCATTTGAATTCATATAACTATAATTTATTACGTTAGTTAATATATTAATTGAATAATTACTTTGCATATTTGATGATCACACTTTAATTTTCGGCACTTGAAGTTGTTGAGCACCTTCGACGACTTTCATCCGTCAACTAACTTAATCAGTGAATTTGAATGAATAATTCATTTAATGTTATACCGTGGAACTCAAAATGGTCAAAGAAAATTATCATTGGATGATATCGTATTTCCTTTTTTGCATTTAAAATTATCATTAACTCAATGCTGAGTTTAAACTACTTATTTTCTGGTTTCATCGAGATATTTGTAGGTTAAAATTTTGAGCCAAACATTTAATAGGATTATTATCCTATTGAGATTCCATCATCATCGTTGTTTTCTTTAGATTTTTATTTTATTATTTATCGTCACGGTGGGTGCACTTGTGATTAAATAAAACCGTCTCATACATTTTTTTTCCCTTTCAACAATCAAAAGATGGCCGAAGACATGATCAAGGAAAGACAGCTGGGAATTTTTCAATCGACGAGAGCAAGATGGGCACGGAAAACCCCAAGTTGACCTCCCACAAAAAATAAAATAAGGAAAACACCGAAAAGTAAAACCGAAAAAAAAAAGAAAAAAAAAAGGGAGAAGATGGACGGATTCAACACGTCATTCCCGAAAGGGCGACGCCCCGGCCGCGATGTCGCCTCGTGGAATTTCTGCGCCTACACTAAGATTAAGAAATTAAAGAAATAAAAATAGAAGCAAACATGGCTAGTGTCACGAAAAAGAAAAACTCAAAATAGGTACACGTAAAGAATTTACCTCAAATGATCACCCGCTTCGGTGGTTCCGCTAGTTAGTCTTTCCCATCGTGGGGGGACCCACTGACCCTTTCTTGGAAGGAGAGGGTTCGACTCTCTACGAAGACGCTTGCGCCTTACCTGATAGTTGGGGTGGTGGGTCCTCCAGTTTGCCCCCAAGGTTTACTCCAACTGTCCGCGGTGTATAGGGCTTCCCTGGGTTATAAAAAAAAAAAAAATTATCTCAAATGACCCACCGGTGGGCAATTGAATTGGTTCGATTTTGGACACTTCATCACAAAGATTTCAAGATCAAATTTTTTTTTTTTACCACCACCCTTGCATACAATGGGGTAAACCCAGGGACATGTAGAGTCACCACCACTCTTCGACCTCTTAAATGCTTGATGACACCGTGGATCGAACTCGGGATCTCTCATGAAAAGTTCCCTTGCCCAACCACCTAAAGATCAAAATTTCATAGCTACTAACATGTCTTAAATGGGAAACATAATAATGGGGTCTTGTGCTAGCTTTCTCCTAAGTATTGACGCTTGGTTCGGGGTGCACCACATTTTCTACGGGCCGTGGGTTGCCCGGCGAGCTCGGCGAGATCTTGAGCATAAATTTTTTTATCTCAATTTATTTTTTATTAAAAATTCTAAATTTATCTTAGATTAATTTTTGGTCATTGAAATTCATATTAATATATTTGCGACAAATATACATTTTCAATCACAAATTGATACATTTATAACAAATGTATAGTAAAATTTTAAATTGGTATATGCGTCAATTATCACGCTTTATCAAATTGAGTAATTTAATAATAAAATTTAACATAAAAAATGAAAGATAAATTTATTATAATTATATCAATTGGAAATTTAATTTTAGATGTAACAATATTGAAATTTTTGGTAGCGTTGACTGACTAAGAAAAGGAAAAGACGGACGCATGCAACACGTTAATCCCGAGCGGCGACGCACCGGCCGGCGGCCGCGGTGTCGCCGCGTGGAATTTCTGCGTCGACACCACGAAATTAAGACAAAAAATCAAAAGAAACAGAAAATAGAAAAATAAAGAAATAAAATAACAATAGCGGAAAAAAACAAAAAATAAATAAAAGGTAGGAAATCGCATACGCTGGCGTCGCTTGAAAAGGCGAAAAAAAAATCAATCGCTTTCGACGACGACGACGAGGAAGGAAGGAAGCAAAGGAAGAAGAAGAAGCAAAAGGAAAACAGCTCCGTTGGTTGGGAACGTTCGCCCCTCCTCCTCCTCCTCCTCCCAATTTCCTCCGCCGTCAACGCCTCCCCCTTCCGCCTCCGCCCTCCCTTCGATCGCCGCCCGCCGCCCGCCGACCGCCGACCGCCGATCTCCGATCCCGACCGATGGCCACCTCCGGCAACAAGAACATCAATGCCAAACTGGTAAGCTCGCCCCCTGGCTCCCCCTCCCCTTTTTCTCGATGCTTGTCGCCGGCGATCGGGGGAATCGCGGCGCTCGTTTTTGCGGTCGGTGTTCCCGAGGTCTTTCCCCGGGGGCTTGATGCGGTTGCGGATTTCGGATTTCGGATTTCCTGCCCCGTCTTCTTCGATCGCGATTTTTTTTTTTAGGGTCGGGGATGAGCTCCCTCGGCTTGCGGATTTCCTGTCGGTTTCGGTCGCGGAATCGGGAGGGATTGTTTCTTAGGGAGGATGATCGTCTGCTCGGGCGTGTGCGTTTTTCGCTGGGAGAGTTTCGATCTACTTGAGCGTCGGCCGTTTGATTTTTTTTTCTTAGGATTTGGGGGTTAGGATGACCTAAAGTGCTCGTGCTTTGTTCCGTACGTCTTCTCCGTTGGGAATTCGATACTTTTCGCTGTTTATGAGTAAGGAAGGGTTCGTTTTAGCTTCGTGGAGCAATTTTGGTTTTGATGCTCGCGGTAAATTTGTGTGTTCGAGCTGTGATGACGTGGTTGATAGTCTTCGTACTGCGGCTTCTCTGTTCTGTAATATGTGCTGTTGCTTGCTTATGTTGAATATGCGGTGCTTCATATTGCGGGCTGCGTGTGGTGTGCAGCTTCGATTGGACTTCAAAATTTGAAATGAAAATTATTGTTTTGATCATTTCTTGCTTTGTCTTTCTGGTTCTTGGGAGTTCTATTCCTCATGTCATCTTTCTAAACTTCCTGAATGCCCTATTGTGCTTTGCTACGTTATCATTTGGAGAAGATAGTGCTAAAGAGGTGCAACGAAAAAAGAAGAAAAGGAAAATTTTAAGGTGGGAATATAGCAGGGTAGAAAAGTGAAATTTTGGCAACGCTAGATTGAAAAAGTCAATGTATAGTTGATCAAAACTGCTTATGGGTGCAATAGAAAGATAATGAGAAAATAAAGATTAGTGGCTAGAGGCCCTTGTGATTTTTCTGCATTACTGTGACTTTGCGGCCTTATGCCAATGACCTGGTTGCAGAGAATCTAGTGCATTACTGATGTTGATCATGACACCGGAAGGATAAGTGTGATAAACATATTATATCTTTCCTCTGCTTACCTAGAAAACTTGCACAGCAAAAAGCGTATCATCTCGCTGTTTCATAATTGCAGGCTTTTGTTGATGACCCCATCTATATTTTCTTAAGGTTTCATGCTTGCTTTAACTTGAAATGGTTATGATTCAGTGTCGTGATCTATTTATTTCTGCGCTTCTTCACGAGCTGATTACTTATTTCATTGAACCTTCTGTTTTTGCTCGTTCTTTTTTGTACATTAGGTGCTTCTTGGAGATGTTGGAGCTGGAAAATCTAGCTTAGTACTGCGGTTTGTTAAAGGCCAGTTCGTTGAATTTCAGGTTCACAAAACTAGAGTATTGATTTATAATTTTCAGCCGATTTCGTTTCTTGTCATAGTAGCTTGACTATGAAGTACTTCTGATGTTGTAGGAATCCACCATCGGCGCTGCCTTCTTTTCTCAGACTTTGGCTGTAAATGATGCAACTGTGAAGTTTGAGATCTGGGATACAGCTGGCCAAGAGAGATACCACAGCTTGGCTCCCATGTACTATAGAGGAGCTGCAGCAGCAATCATTGTGTATGACATGACAAACCTAGTAAGTGAAGCTAACAATCCAATTATTGCCTCCAATGCTGTATGATGTTGCTAAGTCTACTAATCTTTGACTGTTGGAAGAGATCTTCATGCAAAATAATAATTTTCACTACAATGAATTCATGTAACATGCGAATTGGCTTCTTTTGGCTTCCAATTTTAGCATTCTAGCACCTAAGTTTTTGAAAGATGATCATTTTCTGATAATGGAGTTAAGCTGGTCCCTTACTTTTGATTCTTGGGAACCATGGCCAAATTGCCACGTACAAGGTTGTGTCCTCAAGGGGTCATTACATATTCTTTAGTTGAATTTTGCTCCCATGGTATGAGTTCTCTGTGGAATTATCAAAGAGCGAACCAATTAATCCTTCTCTAGAGACCTGGCTGACCTTTGTTGGGTTGGAGTTATGATTAATTGTTTGGTTTTGGTTGTGAAAGTGCTTTTGTTCTTGCTGTGTATCTGGAAGTGATGGCTTATAAACTCAATGAGTATAACAATTCTAATTGCTTAAGACGTTCCACACTGGCAGTCTCACATCAATGGTGGTAATGTTGGCAGTCTCACAATTGTTCTGTTCTTTGATATCAACATTGCATTTTAATGATCTTGTGGTGTCATAAGTGTGCTTGTCTTGAGTATATCTCTATTAGGTGCATACTATATTATTGTCCTTGCTTATGTTCAACTGTTTTTGTTGAAGATTTATTCTCTCTTTTTTTCCACAGGATATACTTGAAACTTGTTGTTGATGTATTATTCTAATCATGGTGCATGATCCAATTTTCCTTCTTATGTTCAACTGCCTTTGCATGATGTTCGTGTTTCCTCTTGCTAATTACTCGTATTGCCCTTATAATCTAGCTTTTCTTTTTCTCTATTCATATTTACCTGAGTGTCAGGCTTGTATATGGAGGTGAGGCATTGATGATCTGACTGTTTGTATGACATGACGTATGATTTGTTCAAATATGGTTGTATTTATCTGCCTTGCTAAAGATCTATGTCCATATCAGAAGACTTTAACTGTACAGTTCTGCATCTGCTTCGGTGCTCTGCAGCTTAGTGCTTTCTTTTGGCTTAGATGTTTTCCTAGCAAAGTGACAAGACTGTTTTCTTGCTTGTAGGCATCATTTGAGCGAGCCAAAAAGTGGGTTCAAGAACTTCAGGCACAGGGTAGTGATTAAATCTTTTTGTTTAATTTCTCTATGTTATAGTTATGTGTTTGGCTTTGCCATTGGCGTTTATGTTTATTTATGTTTTGTGGCTTCTAAGTAGGTAGACTTTTTTAACTTCTTGATCTCCAATATGCTTGTGACTTTTTGTTCTTCTTTTCTTGTGTTAAAAGAGAAATTTTTTTTTTTTATTAATTTTTTTTTTATGCTTAGTATAACCTTGGGGTATACACAATTCTATTGTGTAATTTATCATGGAGGTGTTTGGATTTGACCTCCTTATGTTTCTTCAGCAAGAACCTTATATCATCTTATAATAATTTCATGGGTAGTAGTTGAGCTAACTAGCTGTCTCCATTCCTATCAAAGGTAACCCTAACATGGTTATGGCTCGCCGGAAATAAAGCAGATTTGTTGGATGCCCGGAAGGTTACAGCTGAGGTAATTACAGTTTTCCTGCTGTTTTGCTTTTGAGGTGATTGCTTCTGTTTTGTCTGAAATTATATTTTCTTTTATCAAGAGGTAAGTGCGATTTCATTGAGGTGGCAATAAGGGGTGCCTACCTCAGTATACGCTAGATGTTGGATATCTACATCCTCCAATCTCATGCAATGTTTGGAGAAGAAATTAATTGAGAAGAACCGATACTCATTTTTATTTACTGTGTACTTCTGTGCACGCTCCTCTTCCTCTCCCTTCTCTGTAGACAACATCTTGTTTGAGAAATCTTTTGTGGATACTTGTGTTTATCTTTGCACAATCTGATGCCTATCCAACCCTTCATTGATTTTTTTATGATGTGAGTTGACTCCAATTCAAAGTGGTCATTGTCATTTACGGAGATGACTGACTTTTTTGGAGCTCAATTGGAAGTCAAGCTTTGTATTAATAAACCAAGCCTAACTTTGTCGAGCTCACTGTCAATAGGCAAGGCATGAGAAGAAGTTGATTGATTATGCAATGGCACTGTTGACAATGATTTTATGGCTTGGTTTTCAGTCAGCATAAAGGTTTTAATTGATCATCTTTATAATTGATATCAGTCAAAGGAGAAACTGTAGGTTTGGTCCAGATTGTTGGATAATGAGACTCATTTTCAATTGTTGTCCTCTATAAATTGCTTATGTCTGGTCCCATTTTACTGCAGGAAGCACAAACATATGCCCAAGAACACGGTCTCTTCTTTATGGAAACATCTGCAAAAACTGCTGCAAACGTCAATGACATTTTCTATGAAATAGGTATTACTGTCTTGTCAATGTATTTGTCTCGCGAATGCTTAGTTCATAGCATGCATGCCATTGCTTGACTGGTTTTCATGTACATGTACTCGTCTTAGCTGTAGATACTGCATGCTGTGAACTCCGTTATTAGGTTTAGAAATTTGGATATTGCTTATAATTTGTCTCTGCTCTCAACCGAGGCTGGTGATATCAGCGAATTATCTACAATACCTTCTATAATGAAATGTTCCTGTCAATTTTTGTGGTGCACATTTTCTTAGTTTGTCGATTCCATGTAACTTACTGTTTGATTTTTCATGGATACAGCTAAAAGACTACCCAGAGCTCAGCCAGCACCGAACCCGTCAGGAATGGTTCTCATGGACAGACCTGCCGAGAGGGCGGCAGCTGCATCGTGTTGTTCTTAAAGTAGCCTTTGTCTGTGCTTTCTGTAAAAGCCCATGACGCCTTCTCCCCCAAAATGCATGATGAATTTTCGTCACTCAGATGTTGTCTCTGCCGAAATATCGCGGAATTGTACATGCTATGTTAATTTAGGCCCCTCTTATGCACAGTGTTATCAAGGGCGTGTGATATATAATCTTTCATATATAAATGTAATGACTATGGTTTGGCTCCTATATTGTTCTATGCTCGTGAGGATTGCGAACCAGTTTCGGTGCCCTTAATGATATTCTGACTTACGATCCTTTTGGTAGGATCGTGGTGTGTTGGCCATTGCGGTTCTCAGCAAAATTTGCAACTCTCTATTCCATGTTTTTTGGATGGTCGAGAATCTACAGCAATCACCTCTTATATTTTTTCAAGCTTAAAAGATTGGTCACTGAGACGATGATGTGATTGTGTTAAGATATAAAACCAAAAATCAATGCACATCCGTGGTCAAGTTTCCTATTCCAATTAGCACAAGCTTTTACCATGAAGTGAGCTTTGTTCATGTTCCAGATTAATCAAATATCATTTAAAGAAGCCAACACGATATATTTCTCTCTAAAGTATGCCTTCATGCGTGTATATAATATATAAGAACGGAACGGAAAAGTAAGTGTATTAATATAATTACCATAATAGGAAGGAAACGCCTCAACACTATAGAAGACATTAGAATCGGGCTTTAAAAGAAACGCTAAACAAGAATTGAATAAGAGCAAAATTCCATCACTTTCTCTAAAGGTTAATTTTTTTTTTCCCTTGGTCACCTAAGAATTAACAAAAGAAATACTAATTCAAGTTCAAATATAATTGAATGATATGGTGGTCATTTAATTCGCCTTGTGAAGAAGGCTGAAATCGAACTTGCTAGCAATAGGATCCCAATGTATCCCGATTTCATCGCCTTCAGCCAACCCCCTCCGCTGCACGAACTCCTTCATCCAACACCCCTTCAGGACGTAGGACCCCGACGATGCCCAGTAAGCAAACACCAGTTGGTGCTCGGAGCGCGTGTCCGCGTCCCACACCACGACCTCGGCACCCTCGCTGCTCTTGACTCGCCTCGCTCTCTCTTCATCCATGCACGGGAGCACGTAGGTCGCCACGCCCGCCCGCGGGATCAAGAGCCTCGACAGGTGGCCAAGATCGCTCTTCGTAAGCGTCTTCTTGATCTTGTAAGGGTCATAGCGCAGCACCAGCTCCGTGGAAACGTCCCCGCATCTCTCTTCCTCTGCTTCACATTCTGAGGCCCCTCTCTTTCCCTTCTGGCTTCTACAGCGCTTCGCCTTCTTATCCACAGTCGGAGTCCCGTCATCAGTGTGTGAGGCCGTGGACTTTCGCTCTGGTCGGGCTGGAGCGGCACTGAGTTCCTTAGTGTCCAAGTAACCCCTTGTCGGATCCGGCGTGAGAGGAAAGAAGACGCGAGCCGGCACCACCACTGCAGCAGACGAAGTTTCTCGGCCCTCTTCTTCGTGATTCCTCTCGTGGTCGTGCAGGTAAGAAGCGCATGACGAAGAGTCAATCGACGGCAGCAGCGTGTGTAACTCGCCTCTCGGGACGTCGCCAGTCGGAGGCAATTCCAGGGTGAAGGGATCGACAAGCTTCATGGTTTTCGGGTCGAAGAAACAGGAAAAAGTGCTCCGCAAGAGCAACAGAGGCCAACACGGTGCAGAGAAATTTAGAGAGAGAGAGAGAGAGAGAGAGAGAGAGAAGACAACGTTGGAGAGAGAATAGAAATCAAGACGACGAGGACTAGGAGGTTGAAGAGAATTTATAGTTTAACGTTGTTTGCCATTGGAAATGGGATTAGGAGTCCGGTTCGGATTAGTGTACGTCGGGGATTATTAAAAAAAGGAAATAAATCCAAGATTCCATATTGATTTCCGAATAGCCTTTTTTCTCCTTTTCCGTAAGGGATTGAAGGGCAAATTCATTAATCTCCACTTAAATTTTCCCACTAATGGTTTTATTCTTTTTTCAATAATAGAGAACCGCATGGATTTGTGATTGTTTACTTATTCCAGTCAAATTATCACATTTTAGGAAATATGTAGTCTTATATTACATGCCCAGCGCGAGGCCGCCCTCGCGGCCACTGACGAGGTGGCTGGCGAGGTCGAGGTTGACCTCGACCTCGCTGGCCGTCGCCTCTGCCGGTCACTGAGGTCCGGCGACCGGCTGGAGGAAGAAGGAGGAGAATGAAAGAAGAAAAAGAAATAAAAAAATTCAAAAAAATTAAAACATTATTAAAAGTTGTGTATGTCAGCGCCGATCATGCCACGTCACCCGGCCGATGTCTAGTCAATAAAATCCGGCCAAAATTAGCCGGAAATGACTAAATTGACACAACATAAAAATGTTTAGGACTTAATTGGCACAAAAAAAGATTTATGACTAAATTGACACAAATGCAAAAAGTTTATGACTTTTTTTTAACACTTTCCCCTTTGTAGTTCAACTTGATTCTTTCTAATTGTAATTTGATCACTTTGTGCAATCGGTACTGGTCGCATACACACAGGTTTTTGGGTTTTGTCTTGATAGAAAATATCTCGCAAAAAGAAACAATAGCTATTTTATTAGGCACAATAAAATGAGTAAACACCTTATTTTAGGTAGGAAAAAAAACCACTAAAGCCTTAAATTATACTCACTGCAACACATTTACCTTAAACTTCTTTTTTTTGTGATACAAAAAACCTCACACTTATACTCATGTGGCATATTTACTACTAATTTTTTATGATACAAAAAATTCTAAACTTATACTCATTTGATATATTTATTTTAAATTTTTTATAACAAAAAAATCTCAAATTTAGCATCCGTACGACACATTTACCTCAAATTAAGTTTGGGGTAAATATGTCGCATAGGTATAAGTTTATGATATTTTGTGTTACAAAAGAGAATTTGGAGTAAATGTGTCACAATTAGTATAGTTTAGGGTTTTTGGTTTTTTTTTTTCTTTTTTGCTTAAAGGTATGGGCTCTTGCCTACTACTCTAGAGAGACTTGAATTTGCAGGGTAGTTTTGTCACCAAAAATTAATAATTCATTTTGAATTACAGATATATTTTACTCGAACCCTTACTCGAATAAGTGAATTAAGGATTTTAATTCCCACATTTTAATGTTAAAAATTTAGAGGGATGAAAATAAGATGTACAATATATACAAGAAGTACCCGAAACTCGATTTTCATTCAAACCTTAACCACTTCAAATCAAGTTGGATTGGAGTTATCGAGACGATGATGTGATTGTGTTAAGATATAAAACCAACAATCAATGCACATCCGTGGTCAAGTTTCCCATTCCAATTCGCACAAGCTTTTACCACGAAGTAGGAAACCTTGAGCTTCATTCATGTTCTAGGTTAATCAAATATCATTTAAAGAAGCCAACACAATATGTTTCTCTCTGAAGTGTACCTTTGTGCGTGTATATAATATGTAAGAACGGAACGGAAAAGTACGTATATTACCATAATTACCATAATAGAAAGGAAACGCCTCAACAATATAGAAGACATTAGAATCGGGCTTTAAAAGAAACGCTCAACAATAATTGAATAACAGCAAAATTCCATCACTTTCTCTAAAGGTTAATTTTCCTTTTTTTTTCTCCCTTTGTCACCTAACAAAAAACAAAAGAAGTACTAATTCAAGTTCAAATCTAATTGAATGATATGGTGGTCACTTAATTAGACAACTAAAAAAATTCATTATTAACACCAACCTATACCTAAACTTTTTCTTGAACGATAGAAATATTTTTCATTTATATACTTTTATAATCAACACAAGCTATCATTTTTTAAGAATTTTTTTCCAAAATGTGGATTTTCCATGAAACAAACCGACTTCTTAAGTTAATCCCGATCTTTCTAGCTTCCTAACTCAAATGGGATTAGGGAAAAACTAATGCGTTAAGTGCTTCAATTAGGACAATCATCTAGTGTTAATTATCTGCATCGTCTTCCAAGATTCAATAATTCTGGAGTCTAGAGGCATAGGTCTTTATGCTTAACCCGAGTTTGTTTAGATTTTTCAAGAAAAAAGGAAAATTTAGACGCCATTCATTGTGGAATATGAATAATTTGAAAATCATTTTCCTTAAAAATGATTGCTTGAAATAATTAGTCAATAATAAATATTTTTATTAATAACAAAAACTTATATTTAAATATTTTCATAGATGACAAAAATATTTTTCGCTTGTTCATTTTAGTAAGCAATACGGACAATCATTTTTCAAAAAAATATTCTCAAATCATTTATTTTTAGCGAAACAAACGGATAGTACCAATTTAATTTTGTCTCAAAGAAAATGGTCCAACAATGTATACGTAGCATATTTCTTCACCATTGCCTAATTAGCAAGTGCGTATTACATTACTAATTGGCCGGATATTATTTGTGCTTCAAAACTGTCAACTAAAATATTTATTCTTGCCAAATATATCATGTGGCTGTTTTAATATATCACTCCATGTCTACTCTTAAAAATAACCAAAAAAAAAAAAAAAATTGCGGAGATATTTCTTGATCAATTCTAAATCTTAAATTTGTCAGTTTGTAGATCATTTCATAATGTGGAAAGATCATATATTAAAATTCAAATTGTGTATAATTCCCTTTAAAAAAGAGTAACAAAGGGTCGCGTTTTTTCACTTCTCCTTTTGTGTTTTGATCATATGATTCATTATGGGGCCCCTCACTTCTATTACAAGAGGTCCTCTTTTTTTTTTGTTTCTTTTTTTTTTTGTTCTTGCGGGTCACATCAATGATTTCCGACTGATGTGAGATTTGATAAAATCGTTGAATAAATATTTTCCTCACAAAATCAGTACGCAAGAACATATACTACCACATAAGATGTGGCAAATAAGAAAAAACAAAAAAATTGATACTTGATCGACTCAACGTCGAAATAATTAATAGTCAAACCATTCATGAATTTCGACAAAAAAAAAGGTTTTGTTTATGTCACATGGCAGTTCAGATTGGTTCCGAAGGAATCTATTTTGACGTCCCCGACCGAGAGAGACAAGCTTTCTCGAATGTTAGGGCGGAGTATTAGTAGATAAAAAGTTTAGGGTCAGCCGAAAACATGAAGATAAAACTTATCCTTTGGCTACGATTATTTTTCTCATTGTCATCGTTAATGTTGGCAACATCGGAAAACGGCACGAAGAGAACATGGGTGGTGCTGGCGGCGAGTGATCGATGATGATCGGAGGAGATTTGGTGTTGGAAGAATACAAATGTATTCATGGGTTTCTCGCTTTCTTTTGATCCACGCTATTTTTTTCGGAGAGACGGGCACGAAATTGAACGGCAAGAATATGTCACTGCATACTTGAAAAGATCCACCCTTTAATGATGAAATAATCAATGGTTAGGATTTCGCTGTAATTATTTTCATAACAAAATATGTTTCATCAAAAGTAATTGAATTGTGCTAGCAGGGTGGTACAATGGTATAATAGTCAAAGATAATAACAAACTTTTCCTTTTTCACACACAAGCGCGTGGGAAATTATTAAACAAAACACAAACCTTTCTCTCTCCTATGAAAATTACGTGGTTGAGGATTGACGGTCTCTTTTCCAAGCTAACAATACCATTAGGCAATCACT